>NC_140496.1:24732933-24900433 GCF_964271855.1 Acomys minous
TGTTCCTATGTTGGCTCACCAGCTAGTCCCATCTTTACTTCCTGTGGGGACACAGGTGCTAGCTTCATAAGTAATTTGTTTTAGAGACTGGAACAGGCTGTCATTTTTATTGAAGGAAAATGCAGTCTACAGGAAGGATAAAGACCAAGGAAAATAACTGGGGTCTCAGTTCCTCCAAGATTCACTCACTTTGTGATTCTAGGAAAATATTCATTTTCTGAGGTGAGATTGTTAACTCTAAAAGAAACAAGGTTGTTGGGAACTAGAATTCTTAAGTGATTTAAAGACTTAAAGGTCTGTGATGTCATACACCTGTGCTCCAAATTAAGTTCATTTTATTTTATTTACATATTTCCTTCATTAAGAAATGTATTTAAGGAGCTTATATTCATAACCTAAGGGAAGAATGGAGCCAAATGTATCCTTATTATCACATATTGAATATGTATTAAAATTGTTAAACCAGACAACATTAGGGAGCAGACCAACAGGGAAACACACGCACGCACGCGTGCGCGCACACACACACACACACACACACACACACACACACACACACACACAGGAAAATAGATGCAGCTGCTTCTTAGAGGCGAGGCTTTGTGTGTTATTTCTTTCTTAACTGTTTGCAGTGGAATTCAGATTATTCTAAGTTATTGTATATTCTGATGAGGGGCAAGAAGAATGCCACACTTTTTAAGGCCATTGTAATTCGTGTGAATTGAGTTAAGTGAAATTAGCACACCACAGAAAGCCTACTATTTTAGGTCTTTTATGTCATCCCTTTGAGTTCACTTTCATATGAGAAATGTCCTCCACAGGTTGGGGGATGCAGTGTGTGCCCACAAGAGGTATATGTTTGCAGCTAGTTAGGTATTTAATTTAAAACTGATAACGAAATGGATCTCTGGACTTCTTAAAGAAACTGAACCTACGTATCTCGTGAACCCCAAATGATATTAATGTAGTTGGTGGAGTTGGTTCCATTCTTTGTCATGTGAACAAAATGCTAAAACATCAGTGACCTTGATTTTAAAGGTTCATTTTTCAAAATGGATTTTAAAATGTATTTGCTGCCTCAACTACTTACTGGAAAACTATTCGTAATTGGTGTAGCTTGATGTTCTTCATGGCCACTACTTATCTCCTGGTTATGTGATATAATAACACCAGACTCACATCTCTGTTCCTGCCTTTGGACAGGACTCCAATCTCAACCTGTTTCCAGAAAGTTGAATCGTGTTTGATAAGGGCTGCATGTGCACGGAGGAATCTGAGGTAGAGATTAAGGTCAAAATAGAATCTTGCTTTGCAAGCCCATTTTTTTAAAAAAAAAATTTAATATATTCCTTTAAATTCATTCTTCTTCTAGGGGAGAAAGATATTTTCAGAAAAGGCTGCTAAGGTAATAAGAAAATATAAATCTTTTGGCTGATAGTGGAGATTTTAAAATGACATAGAGAGACGCTGATCTTGGGTTGCAGATGAACTAGGACTCTAGGAACACTCTCATTTCCCTCCCTCTCTCCTTCCTCTGAGATAGCATGCCAATTTCCTAAGCCAGGATTTGCCCATCTCTAAAGAAAGCAAACCACTTCTCTTATAGGATGGGAATATGGTTAATGAAATTATGCACATAAAGACCACAGTCCCATGCAGATATCATGTGGTGTCAGGACTGTGGTCATTTACCATGCCAGAAGGCAGGAAGCAATGTCCTCTTTGTGCAGGTGTGGATGGAATGATGCAGTGTGTCTTATCCATTTAACTGTCTGGCCCTCTAGGAGAGAAGCTTTGAGCTGGCTACAGGCCTCCAAAGTCTGAGCTATGGCCCTCAAGAAAGACAATGAAGGCTGATTGGCTTAGGTCAGTGATTGTCTCTTGATGTCTGGGAGGCTCTAAATTTCACCTTTTTGGTAAATTCTAACTTTGAGAAAGGCGTACATGCAAAGAGACAGTGTCCTGAAATGGACTTCACCTTGTCGTGCACCTTCCTCAAATCCGCTGTCATTTCCATCTGGTCCTGTATTCATCACACAGGGCAGCAATGCTAACTCATTGACTGGTATCTAGAATTGTTGCAGAAAATGTAGCCTTATAAGAGCATACTATAAAATGGATTTTCATATGCTTGGAAATTGTAAACTACCAGGGAAGGAGGGGATAGAGGCAGCAGACGTGTGAACAACCGGACACACCTTAGAAGTCGAAAGAGCTCCCACTGCCGTTTTAGATGGAGCAAGTTATTTACTGTTCATTTGATTTACGTTCTTTTATTCAATAGGCATTTGCCATCCGCCTTCATTAGGTCACATGACCTGTTAAGCACAGGGGAAGGGATACCCCAACTACAGACTCTTCCTTTAAAATGGTCCTAGGGTGACAGACCCAGTCACAGTCAGTTGTCTGTCGGATGCTGATTTGCATGCAGGGTGGGCAAATGCTTCAAACAGCAAGGCATGTATCTATTTTCTGAGGGTATCTCTTAACACCAGAGGTACTCTTTTTGTGCACTGGCCTGTAGGCGGACAGGGAACACAGCAGAAACAGAAAGAAAATGAAGGTGAAGACAAAATAGCTTAGTATGAAAACCAGGGCATTCACTGTAGGCGGAAGAATGAAAGTATGAAGGCATTTGCTAGAGTTAAAGAAAAAAATCCAATCATACTAAATTTTTCAAGGGTAGAAATTTCAGAAGAGTTCCTTCCTAGTTTTGACACTCACATATGTAGTGTGTTTCTTTGGACAAGGTGTTAAAAGAACCAGGAGATACAGACAGATCCAGAAGGAAGAGGAACTTGCTGGACACACAGACTGGCTGGTAGAAAACTTAGAGGCAGTGAGCAGGAAGGTCACCTCACTTTGTAACCCCATTTGAAAAGATTATTTGGAAGCATCCCCAGGGACCTGAGTGTAATTTTGTTCAATCTTTATTTAAAACTTCTCCTCTATGACAACCAATTTTTACTGGCCCCTTAGGTGATATCTTCAGACACACTTTTCTTTAATAGTTTTATAACAATTTAAGTGGTAGGCTCATTCATTTCGTTTTATTTCCCATATCTATAAAAGGAGTTTGGAATTCTCACCAGGGAAGACACAAAATACGATGTACCTGAGGAGGAGATGTGCTAATTGTGTGTAGAGTTGTCTAGAGTGCTGTCTGGACAAGGCCCCTGAACCTAAGCATTCTGAATGCATGACTTTCAATCCTACAGCAGATCCAACCATTCGACTTAAAGGCTGCATGACCTTGAGATGTCACTACAAGGATCGGTCTGCCTTTTAACATGATTGGGGTAAGTGGTTTAGATTAATTACATGACATGGTTGAAATGTTCCTGTGAATGTGCCCAAGGAAGGTAGATAACTCACTGAGGATCGTAGCAGTTGCCTCAACAGAGAGATGGCAGCATAGACTACATTTCTGCTCTCTTCTTTCCAGCCCATCATTTAATCTTTCTCAATTCTTTACAATTATAAGGAAGAGCTCTTTCCTCTGTGTTATAGTATCAACGTTTTCCAAAATAAGCTTATTACAAGTATCTACTTTCCAGCCCAGGGTTGTTCCATAAACATACTTACTTTAATTAGAGTTTATTTGTACAGATTAACCAATACGTGTACTATTAATAAACTTTGAATTCTTCCTCCTCCTCCTCCTTATCATCCTTATTCCTACTCCTACTCTTCCTCTTCAACTTCCTCCTCTTCCTCTTCTTCCTTTTCTTCCTTTTTGTCATCCTCTCTCTCCATAATCTCCCTTGTCTCTTTATGTCTTTATCAAGATATCCGATTTTGAGACTTTCAGGCAAATTAGTGTCCTTGTTATATCAACTTGGGGGCACACACTCATTTGAAAAGCAAAAGGGAAATTAGAGCTGGGTTCTGAGAACTTGAGAACCTAGAAAAGTGAAAAATAAATGAAAGACACTTTTTCTTTCAGGCAGCAAATGTTGCTCAAGGCTGAGTTTTCAAACTCTTTCAGCCTCAGCTAAATATAATTCACAGGTCTGAATTACTATAAATTCATATCACATTTATCCATAGGATGAAGGTCACATATTAAGTGCTTTTCTAAACACGGCAAAGGTCCCAGGCCATGAATTCATCCTCTCTTCATCACATTTTTGACAATAGGTTTTTAGTTGTAAATAGTGGTGATATTTCTATTAAAATAATTTTATAGCTTGGTGGCAACTACTCCAAATATGCTGTCATTAACTGCAAGGATGAAGATTCCCACTGGACCTCCACATTAGGCCAGCAGATTCCCTTGCTCATACCTTTTCAACTCTTTCATACGCAGGCAATGCTACCTTGTCCTTTGGAGAGCAGAACCTCAGGAAACACTCTGCAGAATATCAAGAAAAATGAGGCTAATATTTCTTTGTCACACCTGCACTTACTACCTCACCACAACCATCTCTTCTGCTCCCCTCTTTGACGGACTCTAACAGAGCAAATACATTTTGTTCCAAGTACAGTTTACTGTGTCCACAGATAAATCTTCTGGCTGCTATGTATCAAAAACGTCCAGTGAGTCTAGGTAAATTATCCACCACCACTCCGGTTTTGTCTACTAATTATTTAATGTACATGAAATATTCAGGGAGATTTGCGAGGCATGCAGTATCTCTCATGAATCCATCTTGACACCTCCTTTGCTGGAAATCCATTTCTTAAGCCTGCCCATGTCTGTGATACTGAAGTTTTCTAAGTAGATTAAAAGTGTCCCCCCCCCCCCCCGGCCCCAGGGCGAACACATCTTGCTGCCAGTGTCTTGAGGAGTCCGTGGAACTTCCATGTTTCTCTTATGTTCCAAGACAGGTTTGTGGAGACAGGAGAATGGAGAACCAGGGGCACAGGACTCCTCAGATAACTCAAGATTGTAAATACTGGAGTCAGGGCCAGAGTCTTTAGGAATCTGAACGGGAACTGCCCATGTCCACTGTAATGTAACTCAAATGATGCAAAGGACAGGCTTGTGTGTTCAGAAACTGGAGTCTGGATTCCATAGTCACCAATGTCTGATGATTCTCTCTACTATGCTGCTCTTCTATGTTCTGTACCTCCACTTGCTCTCCTGGGGAAATGGTTGTTTTCCTATGGTTCTTCTCTTTCTGCTTTTGTATGTTTGTGAAGTGCATGAGTCCATGAGTCACGTAAATGTGTGCATGGGTACACCTGTGAACACACCCATGTGTGTGAGCATGTACAGCCGAGATTTTTATAGATGATTTTCCACTATGACGCACTATCTTTTAAGGTGGTTCTCTTACTGAAATCAGAACTCATGACTAGCCAGCTAGCTCTGAGAGCTGCCTGTCTCTGCCTGCTCCTTGTATCACCCGTGTTACAGATGTGGGACCATATCTGACTTTTCCTGAGCTCTGCAGACTCAGAATTCAGGCCCTCGCTCTTGTGTGTCAGGCATTTTGCCACTTGACCCTCGTCACGAGCCTCTCAATGCCCAGCACACTGATTAATTCTCTTCCTCCTTATTTCCCCTATGGAATGGCTCTTCCCGCGGTACTGCCTCTCTTCGCCATTAGAAGAGTGGTCATATACGGAAACAACTTGACAGGGCATTAACATTCAGTGTTCGTGGCGGTAGATGCTCAGGAAAGTGCTCCCTAGTGGAAGCATTAGCATTTCTGGTTCAAGAGAGGCAGTACTAAGGGTATGGTGGTGAAGGCACTTTCCACGGAGTACATCTGTGTACCACAGTGCCAGTGTTTTAATGCCAATAGCGTAACGCCCCAGACTGTCAACTATCTTTTAAATATGCCACCCCGTTGTTCTGCAAATTATTTGACCTTTCCATTACAGGTAAAAAAGAAACCCTCTATGCTGTAATGTCTATCACCTTCTCTGTTTAGTGCTATTGCAGAGCCTTGTTAGGTTGCTCCTGATGTCTGAATGCGCTGGGGATACCTGAGTTCCATAATTTACTACATTTGAAAAGCTACACTTTTTCTACCAACTAGAGATTCCTTACAATGTTTCAAGTCATTGTTCCCCCTCATTTTTACTGAATGTGTTCAGTTCTTGCCTTTTTACTTTTTAAAAAAAATCTCCATTCTTTTTTTTTTTTTATATCCTTATATCTTTGATGACAGCTATGTGGATTTTAGTATCATGCATTATTGGCCTTTTATTCTTTGCTTTATTTCGTCATTTATTTCCTTCTCTTTCTACTCCTATTTATCACCGAATGGCTTGCCTCCTTTTCCAGATGCATTAAGTTATTAACTCCATCCATTTCTTTCCTGTCTTCACCTACACTAATATTGCTTCACATATTCACTCCCCTCCAACACTGTCTACTTGAAATCCAATATCCGTGCCTCATGTTTTCCCTTAGCTGCAGTATGCTCTTATTTTTAGCCTAATTATGAACATAATAAAGTTTTGATCATAATTTTCCACATTTCCCTTTCAGTGACTTGACTCATAACCTCTCTAGTTGCCAAGTCTGTACTTTCACTCCCTCTATATATGAATAAAATATTAAACCAGGAAGTCATCCTTCCTTGTATCACCAAGCACATTGCCTCTGTTCATTTCTTTCTTTATTCTCTACAATCGGAGCGTCCCTTGATAATTACCAATGGCCTAGATTGAAGACTTTTGCCTCATTGTTCAGTTAGGAGAAGGACTGACATTGTGGCAAGGTCTCAGGGTATGCTGGCTATCTTCAGCATTAAGTCCTGCAGTATATATTAAAGGACATGTGTCCTGGTAGGATGTCCAGACGTTCCAGTTGGTGTTCACCTCTAGCACAGGTGGATCAGCACGCGGGAACAAGCCCAGTACAATTCCAGGCACATGGCATCTTCTCAAACAAAAGTCAGTTTAGCCATGTGTGGTAGTACACATCTGTAAGTCCATCACTGTGCAGAAGTCAATAAGAGGGGAATGGTGAGTTTAAGAGTAGTCTGGGCTACAAGTGAAACCTTGTCTTGATAAGACAAAATCAGAAACCAAACCAAATCAAAACAACAACAACACAAATACAGCTATGGGCATAGTGAGAGGATTTGAGTGCAATTCCCAGGACCTTTCTAAAAAGAAAACTAAAAGAGAGCATGGTGGCTTGTACTCATCACTGGACTGCTGGGGAGGAAGAGGTGACTGGTGGATCCCTGAGACTGGCTAGGTCACCACCATAGACTACTAATCAAATTCCAGGCCAGTGATATAGTCTGTCTCCCCTCCCCCCCAAAATAAAATAAATAAAAAATAAAAGGAATAAAAATAAAAACAAAAGATATGCGGCATTTGATGAATGACTCACCTCCACAGGCACACAGATATCTGCGCACATGAACACATAATCTCCCTGCTTCTCTGTCTCTGTCTCTGTCTCTGTCTCTGTCTCTGTCTCTCTCTGTCTGTCTCTGTCTCTCTCTCTCTCTCTCTCTCTCTCTCTCTCTCTCTCTCTCTCTCTCTCTGTCTCTCTCTCTCTCTCTCCCTCTTGTTCTCTCTCTCTCTCTGTTTCTTTATCATGCTTTTTCTCAAACAGGCAAACAACAAATAATAAGAGGCACCTCATTGTGAAGCTACTATCAGCATATAACCAGTTCCCAGCAATCTTTGAATCTCACAAGCATATCGTCAGCCTGTCTATATTTGACCAATACAAATGGCAGGAATCTCATAACCTTCCAGCTCTGTCAGAAGAGACTGACTCTAGAAAGTTCTTCCAGTGTGGGGCAAAATTACCTCATAGCTAGTGATGTTTATTTAGAATTATTCTCTATATGGAAAGTTGACATCTGGCTCCATCCAAATTTCACCCTTTGACTCTTGTTCCTCTTCTTCTAAGCAGTGCAGCCACTTTCCTCACATGCATACAGATGCTTCAGCTTTTTGAATTGAATTCCCAAGCACTTCCCCAGCACCTTCGACAATATCACATGGTTTCCATGGTTTCTAGTCCCCTTTGGCATCCTTGTCTCTCCCCTATGCTTTATTTAACTATATCAGGTCCCAGGGTCTCAGACCTGAGCGAAGTATTTCAGGAACAACCTACCACACAGGGCAGAAGAAGAGTACCACAACTCCTTGTTCTTTGTAGTCTATTTTCCTCTGCAAAGTACAAGATCTAAGTCACCCCTTTAGTCACACCCAGCAGTAATTCACTTCAATTAGGTTGATAGTACGCTGTATGCCAAAAGAATCCTACCTTTCCACCCTCCCATCTATACCACAGGAAGCTGAGGTTAGGAATCCAGGCTGAAATGCATGCCTTAGCCTTTCAGCAAAGCACTGCATTGTGGGTTCAGGAGATGTATGATCTCTTACGGAAGCCATCTCCTCATTCCACTAAAGAGTTTAGAGGACTCAGCTCTAGCTACTGCTTCAGGCTTTCTGTAGACCTTGGTTAACAGGAAAACATCACATCATCCATTGATGGAACTTAGGATTTAGCAATGTAGGTAATCATTAAACAAAATTTTTCAACAATTATGCTAAACGGGGAATGAAGAAGACTTAGAGCAGGGCCCTGACGCAGGCTAAGAGCCCAGCTACAAATGGTTCTTCATACACGCAACTTTTATGTCTAAGTGATATGGAAATGATAGAGTTTAAGAAAATAAGCCGAGGTGTTCAGTGCAATGGAGACATATGTAGGAAGGCCTTGAATACAAAATAGGGGTGGGCAATCCAAGGGTCTACAAGAACCAATACTACTAAGGTTTTCAAAGAAAGCTGAGACATATGGCATGTTCTTATAATGAAGAGGTATGTAGGCACTTTAGGAATTGGTGTGTGTGTGTGTGTATAAGTGCACAAGTATGTAAAAATGCACATGCATGCACATTTGGGGACCAGAGGGCAACGTCAAGCACTGCCCACCTTGCTTTTTGAAGCGGGGCCTTTACATTTTCCCTGAACCCACCAAGTAGGCTATGTTGAACGGCCAGTGAGCCCCTGGGATCCACCTGTCTGTACCTCCTTAGTGCTGACATTACAAGCCTAGGGCGCCACACTGGATTCTGACATTCTAACTCAGGTCCTCATGCTTGTGTGACAAGCGCAATACAGAATGAGCTATCAACCTCCTGGGTTGGAGTTTTAAAAAGCAATAAGAGGCTACTTAAGATTTTAAAGTAATGGCGCAGTGGGGCAAAGGTGAGGACATTTACATTTTAGAGGGATAATTAAGCATCTGAAGTGTAGCAAGATGGATTAAGGTGGAAAAAAGAAGGGAACATAAGGGCATATTTTACTTGATGGTTATTTGAGAATCTAGGGCAATAACAATGTGTCAGATAGAGATGGCGGCTATATTAATGAGTGGATAGACTTCTCAACACTCTTCTGGAACTACACCACAGGAAGTACAGAAATAGAATACAAGAGAGAGAAAGGAATTAGGTATAAAGGACACTACGTTTTATCAGTTACCTTCCCATTATTGTAACAAAATAACTGAAGCCTTCAACTTATAAAGTGAAAAAAAGTTATTGGAATTCATGGTTCTGGAAGTTTCAGTACTCGATAAGCTCCAAAACTTTATGCCTCTGGCAAGGACAACATATCATGCTAAGAAGACATGTCATAGAAGACCATTCACCTCTTATGCCAGGAAGTAAGCATGAACAAATGAAGAGGTCAGGGTCCATATTCTTTCAAGCCCCCTTTTCCCAGCGACCCAAGGAGTAATCATTAGGTCACACCTTATAAAGACCCCCCAGCCCTTCTCAAAGACAGCATCTTTAATGCATGGACTCTGGGGATGTTCATCCAAACCTAGCATAACCTGCTGTGGTTTGTATTTTGAATGTCCCTCACAGGACACACACAAGATGAAAGCTTTAGTACAGCTTGTGATACTGTTGGGAGTTAGGAGAACCTCCAGGTGGTCAGGCCTACCGAGAGGAAGCAATGTCATTGTGCCATGCCCATGACATATATGCTCCTTGTCATGTTGGGCTGCCTCATACAAGGCCGAGCTGCCATGCCATGAGGCCTCTAAATCTACAAATACCAAAACACTTGCTTCATTTCAAAGTTGCAAAACGGGTGGGAGTATTTGTGATGGGAAAGCATGGAGCGAGTGCACAGGTGTTGATTCTGAAATGCTCACAACCTGTCCCAGTTCAGAGGATCTTTATTGCACTTTATAGTCTCCTTTGATCGGTAACCATGCTATCACTTTGGATCTCTTTATCCATCTTGAGCCTCAAGAACTGGTTATGTTAGCACAGCAAAGATAAGGCGTTTGGTTAATTTTTTTGAGAATGAATCTCATAGAGTCCGGGCTCTCCATGAACATGCAGCGTGGCAGAAGATGAATTTAAACTCCTGATTGTCCTGCCTCTTTACCTTCCAAGTGCAGGGATGAAAGCCTGGCCATCCTCCTAGGCTTGATAGCCAGTGTTTAAATGTGGTGTGTGTGTGTGTGTGTGTGTGTGTGTGTGTGTGTGTGTATAGTAGTAGTAGTAGTAGTAGTAGTAGTAGTAGTAGTAGTAGTAGTAGTAGTAGTAGTAGTAAACAGATACAGATTACTTTGCTTCCATTGTCATAGTTTTCTTGAGGAATTGTCTTAGCACTATGCAGGAATCTGGTTTTCCTATATTTGCCATACCTTTAAAAATTCTACTTTAATGAGTGTATGCTGCAAACCCATCTTTAGCCCCTCATCTTCTGAGCTGGTTTAACGTTGGGTATCTTGATAAGTAACTGCCCAATTACCTGGCTTTTAGAATTGCTGCATAGGGCCATGAAGCCTGAGAAATGTGCATGCTCAAGACCTCGGAGCCTCCCATATTTTTCATTCTTCCATTTTGAGTTTGAAGAATTGGCATGAAAATTGTTTTCTGACACTTCTTTTGAACCCTTAAATTATGTATCTATGACTAATAGCGATGTCTCAGGATGTTCTCTTGGAGAGGAAATCTAGTTTGAAAATCTGTCTTTTGTTTTTTATTCTGCAATTTCCTAAAAAGATCAGTTCAGGGATGTTCATTGCCCTGTCTTCAGCCTCCCGGCAGCACACGGCACCCTCCTCTGCTAAAATGTGCTTTCTTCATATATTCAGACAGGTTATTTTTGTTCAGCATTTTCACGTGTTCAAAATTAAAGCAGCAGCCAGGAAATTGGGAGAAGATTCCACGTGGAAGGAATTTACAATGGGGCCTTAAATCAACCCAAGGGTAAAGGTAGTCACATACATACACCGTTGCTATGCATAGGAAGGCAACTATAAGCACACACTCAGCCGAGTGAAGGCTGAGTTTGTCCTGCTCAGCAGGACCTACCTCATGGCTCTACACTAAGTAGCTAGCTACTCACAAACTCTTGAGCTGCGCATAGCCCCAGATTCTCCTCCCTGCCTTTGTCTAGGCTTTGTGTGATTTCACCAGTTTCTCCAACATCCCACGTTTTTTCTCTGTGGGTATTATTCATCAAGCCAGGCTCCCAGCCTTCTCCTACTCTCAAGCTTTCTTGAGCCACCACCCCTCTCCTTAACCAGTCCTGAGAGCATGTCATTGTAACCACCGCTCTTCAGGTGTTGTGATTCAGTGGGTCTCTTCTGAATCCCAGGCTAGCCCTCCTTCTTTAATTCCCAGTGCTTGCATCTGAATCTGACCATGCGGACTCTGCTACCTGATAAGAATGTGATTCCTGATGAAAGAAAGAACTCTGCCCTGTAGACCATGTGTCCCATAACTCTCCAAAGATCCGGGTGATAACTCGGCCATCATGACGCACCAATGCCTTACCTCAGGATATCACCTTCCCTATTGCTTTAGTTAACTTTACACCATTGTGACCCTAATAGTCAGCAGATACCAAGTTAATGAAGGAAAGGATGTTTTGGGTTCCTGGTTTCCCAGGGTCTCAGTCCTTCATGGAAGCCAAGGTCTCCCAAAGCAGACTCTCCCTGTTCATCTAATCTCATCCCAGTTTCCAGAAACTCCTTGTGTGGCTTGAATAAGCATAGTGCCCATATGCTCATAGGTTCGAATGCCTTATCACCAGGAAATGGCACTGTTTGAAGGAATTAGGGGGGTGTGGCCTTGTTGGAGAACATGTGTTACTGTGAGTGGGCTTTGGGGTTTCAGAAGCCCAAGCCAGTCCCAGTGTCACTCTCTCTTCCTGCTGCCTGTAGATCCAGATGTAGAACTCTCAGCTGCTTCTCCAGCACCATGTCTGCCCGCATGCTGCCATGCTTCCTGCCATGAGGACAATAGAGTAAGCCTACTTTCTTTTATAAGAATCCCTGTGGTCATGGGGTCATGGTGTCTCTTCACAGCAATAGTGAAGACACTCCCCCAATCATGCTACTATCTGTGCAATGAACATTCAGAATAGGAGCATGGGGCACCTCATGTTCAAACAAATACCATCTAAGTCTGGCTCTGGCTTTGGGCCACTCCCTGGACCTGAATTCCTCTTTACCTGTGACCCTGTGCCAGCCCATCACTGTCCCTCACCTTTGCTGGTCTGAGTCGTACTATTAATTAAGGAAAATAGCATGTACTTACTGGTAAGTATAAACCAACCAACCAACCAACCAACGAACCAACCAACCAACAAACAGGAAGCTTGCAAAAGGAGTATACAAAAGTTACTCAAGTGCCAACTAAAAGGATAAAGTGATCTCTGATGCCTCTTTCAGGCCCCAACTTTTGGTTAGATAAAACATACAGCATCAAATATATTGACATCACGGTCTGCCCCAGCTGTGCTACTTTTAATGTGGCTCTAAACACTATCAGTGAACCTAAGATGACATATAATACTTTTGTCTAATACTGAATGGAGAAATAAAGCCATGCTGTCCAGAGTGCAGGGTTACTGGTGAGGGTGGCTGCGTATCTTGGTGTCCTACAAGACCTTGGTATCTTCATAGTTGTTTAGCCTGCCCACAGAGTCTGTGGAGGTGCTGAGTCTTGAGTTTATTATGTCCTGCAGAATTCTTTCTGTGACTTGCTGTCCCCTGTGGGATATCTAAAGCACTTCCAAAGCTTGTTAGGAGCAGATCCTTTGTCCCTCCTATAGGCTCAGCTCTGCTCACGCAGTGTTTTTTTTCAGCATGGGTTTCAATATCCGAGGTTGGCTGCTCTTGGGGCTGTGCCAGCCTCTTATCCCTTGACCTTGAACTCAGATGGCCCTTGTGTTAGATTCTCTCTCCCAAGCATCTTCCAGTGGATTCCTACCATGGTTCAATGTTTAATTTGAATATCACCTTCTTCCAGATACCAGTTTCAAAATTTACTGATATGTGTGTGTGTGTGTGTGTGTGTGTGTGTGTGTGTGTGTGTGTGTCTTCATTCACTCAATTATGAATGGTCTCTCTGAGTTTCACATCAGTGAGTTACTAACACTTTGCCTCTTCCCTGAGGGAACTCCACAGGCTAAACATCCGGGTCTCAGTCATTTTATTTTCATGCAAAATTACTTTATATTTATGTGTGTGTGTGTGTGTGTGTGTGTGTGTGTGTGTGTGTGTGTGTGTGTGTGTGTGTGTGTTGGGTGTGTCTGCATTTGTCTATGTGAAGGCCAAAGACTGACATTAGTGTCTTTCCTGATCACTCTTCACTTGACATGTTGAGGCAGGTTTTCGTGCTGAACCCATATATTTCAACTGTTTTTGCTTGCCTATCTAATAAGGCTTTTCTTTCTTTTGTTTTTTTGGGGGGGGTTGTTTTGTTTTGTTGTTTTTAGATTACCATGTCTGCATCTCTTGTGTGCTGTGATCACAGTCGGTCTTCCATATCCACAGGCTTTTAATTTTTATTGCATATGTTTGTGAGGCACAGTGTGATAGTTTAATACATCTATACAGCATAGAACAATGCAATCAAGGTGTTAGTCATTTCCATTCTCTTAAACATGTCTTTGCATTGGGGACCTCTGGATTCCTTTCTTCTAGCATTTTATAAAGCATATAAAAAATGTTGCAAACACACTACAATTGTCCTACTATGCTGCAGGATACAAGCCCTGTCTGTGTAACCTGTTTGGCACAGTTACTCGCTTCCCTCTACCCTTCTCCCCTGTCCCCTTCCCTCGACCTTAATAATAATAATTTTGCTCTCTTCTTAAGGGGCATTATCTTTTCAGCTTCTGTATGTGAGTGAGAACATCTGGCATTTGACTTTCTCTGCATCTGTCTCTCATTTCTCTTAACATAGTATCATCTAGTTCCATCCACTTTGCCAGGAATAGCAGCAGTTCATTCCTTTTGATGACTAGATACTAGATGTATTTGAACCGATGCACATTGCCTTGCCTGTTCATCCACTGTTGGGCTCATCAGTTGGAGTCATGTGTTGGCTATAGTGAATGGTCTGTGACCACCAAGGGAGCCAATGTGTCCCTCTGATATACTGATGCTACCTCTTTTGAGCAGGTACCAGCAGCAGAATAGCTAGATTATGTGCTAGTTTTGTTTCTTTCTCCTTGTTCTTCTCAAGTCCAAGATCAATAAATATATAATAGTGAAAATTGAATTCAGATGAACTAAGAGACAGTATGTTTATAAAAAACAAAATCTAGCTCAGTGGTGATAGTGCACACCTTTAACGCCAGCACCCAGGAGGCAGAGGCAGGCGGATCTCTACAAATTTGAGGCCAGCCTGGTCTACAGAGTGAGTTCCAAGACAGCCAAGGCTACACAAAGAAACCTTATTTTGAAAAACAACAACAACAATAACAACAAAAATGCCTACAAATTATTTTTTAACCTCTATAGTTATAATGATATCGAAAATACAGTTTTACTTGTTTAGCATGACCCATTTGAGATATCCAAAGATACCTATTTTACTATATTTAAATATTACTTAATTTCCATTTACTCAATAGATTTTCCTTAAATCCTTGATTTAAAATTTATGTCACCAAAATATTATTACTTCATCCATCTCCACTGTATCTCCAGGATTAATTAAGCTCTTATAATTCCTCTCTCCTTTGTGGATAGTGTCTCACTGATGTTTGAATTATTTCTTCCCCACAGCCTCTTGAGGAAGAAAGGAGCCATCTTATAAAGGAAGTATAGGGGAACGTTCTATAATTTCTTATGTATAGAAATTTTAAATTAATTACTTTTGATTTCTCTTTTGACTAGCATGAATTAACTGCACATTAGTGATATCCAGAGTTATATATGTAATTTTTTTACTTGTTTGTATAAAAAATAAAGTGAATTATTTGTCTTTCTGTGTCTGGTATATTTTACTCAAATGATCTTTGATTCCATCCATTATGCTATAAGTTATAGGATTTAATTCTCCTTTATAGTTAAACTATATTCTACCTTTCTTTATCTTGCAGTGATGAAGGTGGAACCTACAGCCCTGTGCCTGCTAGGCAAGTACTCTGTAACTGATCTGTTGTGTATACATACTAATTTTTCTCTACTCCTTTGTCTATTGATGGTCAACGATTAGCTATTGTGAACAGTCCCCCAATAAACACAGGAGTGCTGTCATTTCTTTGAAGTGTCTTATTACCTTTGTTTATATGCCTAGAAGTGGATCATAGAACAGTTCATTTTTTGTTTTGTTTTGTTTTATGTAGGAACTCCACTCTATTGTTCCTAATGGTTGAACTATTTTCAATTCTGCCAGCTGTGTGTAAGATTCCTTCCACCCTTATATAGACAAAATGGATAGACAAAAATCTTGGAAAATGAGCTAGGGTTTTGATCTATATTAGTCACTTTGAACTTTACTTTGCCTAATGTAGTATGTCATTTTCCAGGCTCCAACAAATTCACAACTTCTGCCAAACAGTGACAGACCAACATCATTCAAGTCCACTTTCCCCTTTTAGACACAGAAATGCTATTCCAAGCTTCATTTACATTGTTATTCTGAGATTTTTCTCTCCACTTCAATTTCCTTCCTCTGTCTTCATTCTTCTCCCCCCTTTCTCTCCAAGTCCCTCAAGGCTGGTTATACGTTCAAGACTGGAAGGCTCAGACCAAGTTGCTTCTGATCAGTTACAGTCATGTGATTATCAAGGTCAGGAGGAAGTTAAAGAGAGATGCTGGGTTTATTCTTCTTGTCTAACGGTGGCTGGGTAATCTTTGGCATGTCATATATGCAAGAACATATAGTGACGTTGTCTGAAATGCCCACTTTCTGGGACTGAGTCATGACCACAGGGCTCAATGTCTGTCATACAACACATGTATTTACAGTCAGAGCTTGCTTAAACATTGTCTAAAAGGCCCATTGAAAGGTCATTTAAAACATAGACTGGACATCCATGTAGAGAATTGTAATATCTCACTGATCTTCAAGGATGTTATCCATGGCTATAATTTTTTTATTATTTTATTAATTTATTCATATTACATCTCAATTGTTAGCCCATCCCTTGTATAATCCCAGTCTTCCCTCCCTTCTGCTTTCTCCCTACTCCCCTCCCCTATGTCTGTGACTGAGGGAGACCTCCTCCCCCTGTATATGCTCATAGGGTATCAAGTCTCTTCTTGGTAGCCTGCTATCCTTCCTCTGAGTGCTACCAGGCCTCCTCATCAAGGGGACATGGTCAAGAATGGGGCACCAGAGTTCCTGTTCAAGTCAGACCCCACTCTCCACTCAACAGTGGAGAATGTTACGGCTATAATTTTAAGCTTTTATGGTCTTTGTAGAATACAGTGAAGAAATAATTAAAACCCAGGAAGTAACAGGCTTCTCTCCAATCATATTTTTTTTACTTTAATCACTGTTTGTTTGAATTTTTACTTCTTTTTTAAAAATTAAACATTTTTTATTTTACATATACATTTATATTATTACACACATATACAATAAACTAACAGTTACATAATTCCTCATTGTGTCATGGTTCTTCTTGCTATAGGTAGTTATCTGGGTGACTATTCAGGTAGAATCTTCTCATTTGGAAAGCTACAAACCTGCTCTCCAGGCATATTCAGGTAATCATGTTTATTCCTTCTCAAGTCTCTGATGGAGTTGAAGACCAGGTAGCTTAGTTTTACAATGAAGCTTAGTTGTTTAGGAGTTAAGATGTTTTTAGGTCTAGGTATGTTTTAAGTTGATAATGACAAGATGTGATAGAGATTGATTTACATTCAGAACTGCATTTTTTTTCTACTTGAACTTCACAAGGACTCCAATACAGTGGTTCTTGTTATTTTCCTTTTTTTTTTTTTCTTCCTTTTTTGCAAAAGGTAAAAGCAACTGTTGGAGAACTAAAATAGCTTATGATGTGAGATTTCAATGCTTGCAAGTGTCAGACAGAAGCCCAGACACGTCTGTTTCCATATTTATGTTTTATGTTTCCAAAGAATTCTGATATTAGGAATAAGAGTAAGGTTACCATTCATGAAGTATTTATTCAGAATGGCAAAGGGGATTACATATTGGAGATTATTATTTAATGATGATGTTAGTGTGGGAAATAGTAGATTGCACAGACCAACAAAATATAATGGTCTCACCTTTTCAGGCCTTCTCAGAATCCAGAATGTGTGAATGCAGTTCACTCTGACACTCCTTGGCCATAGGAAACTACTTATTGTATCTTTTCCTGCAGAATATCCTAAAACACACTCCCTTGTGGGAAATAATCTCTTGGTTAGTATCTATTTGTTCTATCAAAGGACCCACTACTTCAAAAATAATAATTGAAATTTAGCAAAATTCATGCCTTCGTAATCCAGGAAACTAATGTAAGGTGAAACCTGTTCTTTGAGTGGCCATCATTCTGATTATGAAGCCCTGTGAGCCATGGGTACATCTTTGTGTGACTGTGGAGTTAGAGCAGCCAGATCTACACAAAACATAACCTTCTGCATTCGCATCTCCCTCCTGGGTTTATTGTGCAGTGAGTGACTCCTGGGTACCAGAGCCCCAGATATCCAGCTGCTGTAAATCACCCGAGAAAGGTGATCATTAAATAGATTAAAATGCATGGAAAATGACCTACGTGTGGACTATTAGACTAAATGAAGCAGCTATGGCATAACGCCCCGATGGCTCCAGGAACTTTATTTAGATTTTAACAGCACCACTGTTGTGCAAATCACACCATTAAGGAGAATATTGCAAACCTCATCCCATCCCCCTTTGACTGAGGGTTTTGCAACTGAAATCCTCCCCCCCTCCCCCAGGTTAATACACAGTTACCTCCAAGAAGGCATTTTGAAGCTGACTTTTTAGACCAATCTATATTTCCATGTGGTTCAGAGCAAAAGCTTATCTCTGTGTGGCATGTTTGCAGGAATAACAATGTTTAAATAATGTCTGAAATGGAGCATAAAAAAATCCTTTGTAACTCAAATGGACACCCTGAGAAATCTTGAGCTTCAGCTCACATTACTTTTTTTGATATTTCTTTCAATGGCTGACACTAAGACATCACTACTTTCAGAAAGTAACTCTCCAAGAGCCCTGTGCACGGGGTTTTTTTTTTTTTTTCATGTAGTTCTTGCTCACAAAGTCTCCTCCTAATGATAATAAATGACAATTTAGCAAGCAGGAATGAATGGTCAGAGTTCTAAATTTTTCATCAAATTCTATGTGAAACTTGGGTGTCTGTTTTCTTTTCCTATATCACCATATCACTGTAAAGGGGAAAGATTAAAAGAAAAACAGTGTATGTGTGTGTGTGTATGTGTGTGTGTGTGTGTGTGTGTGTGTGTGTGTGTGTGTGTGTGTGTCATTAAAGATGACTTCTTAATTGGAGTCATTTTGGAAGCCGTGGGGACAAGTTTGGAGGAAGAGAAAACAATCACAGTCAGTCAAGGTGTTTGTTTCTTACTTATTTCAAATACTATTCCTGTTTTCTTATAGAGAAATGAAAGAAGGAAGGAAGGAAAAGCGGGAAGGGGAAATGGGGGAGAGTGAGGGACAGAAGATGGAGTTTAGGTTGGTTCAGTGTCTATCCAGTGAGCCAAGTACCTCGCCTGTTATTTACCATCTTAGCGCAGTCTGTGGCATTTAATGTTTGTTGCAACCTGCCCAGACAGGCACGGCTGACTCATCTTGGTTATTCAAATGGCAATTTGAATGGACTCACTAGCACATCATCAGGGAAGAACCAGCTCTGGAAACTCCTCCCTTCAACAAGCCTGTGATCTTCCAGCTGCATTCTTCCGCTGTGTTGAATGGCACACGTGTGTCAACGAAGAGAGCACCAACAGTAAACAAAATCGTAAAGCGCCGTGACAGCTGTGCAGTGGGGAGGAGCATTGGTTACAGATGTTAGCAAAGGCAGTCATGACTAAGCCTGGATCCCATTTGCAAAATTGGAGAAAAATGGAAGTAACACAATTAACAAAATACTTAAGTATAGCAAGCAGTCTTAGGTGTGTTACTCATTCCACACTGAAAACCTACAATGCAGACACTCCATGTCCGTTTTCCAAACGAGAAGAACAAAAGCTCAGAGGTATGAGCTGCTAAAAGCCACAGGTAGTGAGAGCTGATCTGAGAGCAGTGCTAGACTGCAGGCTCCACAGCCCACCTCAGGAATATATTATACTGTTTAAATACTATCTGCTAGAAAAGCATGGGGTTGTCCTACTTTTGTTTGTGACTAGTCTGTTCACTGTGGCACTTAAGCAATGCTATTGAGGTAATTCACTTTCCATATGCAAACAGTTTAAATATAAAATTTAAAAGTGTTGAGCAAATTCTTTGATTTGTGTGACAATTCAAACTTTATGATTTTTTTCATGCTTCTGAAACTATACAACACACAAATTCCTAGGTAACTACTGATTTACTTTGTATCTTTTGGTGTCTGTATCCTACACAAATTAGACAAATGGGCTCACATAAGATATAGCTGTCTGTGAGAGTTCATTGTCTAATCTCTTAATTTTAGCTGTGCTAGGGCGTACGAAGTAGTATTTCAATGCAACTTTGATTTGCATTTCCATGACAACCAAGGATGTTATATATGTGCCCATATGCTAATTATCCATTTGTATATGTTAAGGGAAAATAACTATCCATATTTTACTCATTTTATTGCTTAGTTATTATTGCTATTATTATTTTCAATTAATTTTTTTTTATTTTTGAGAAGTTGACATATGCCTATAATGTGTTTTGATCAAATATATCTCCCACCCCTTCTTTCCAAGTTTTCCTGTCCCTGGCCCCAGCCCTCTCAACTTTAGGTGCATTGTTTTTAGACCCACCTACCTAGGGATGCCTGTATGTACATAGGTGTGGGTCCATCTAATGGAGCATGGGTTGTCTCCCAGGGACTGCATCACTAAAAAATAAAAATAAATAAATAAATAAATAAATAAATAAATAAAAAGCAAGGACTCCTATTCCCCTACCAGCCATCAATTACCAAATGCCCTGGGCTATGGGTGGGACCCTTATAGGGTTTAAAGGTTATAAGGTTTAAAAGGTCCTCATCCCTCATTCATGTTGGGAACTTGACTGGCTTGAACCTGTGCAGATCTTGTGTAAGCAATTGCAGTGGCAGTCGCTTCAGTTGTGCAGCAGCAGCAGCATCGCTCTGTGTGGTAAATACTCCTTCCTAGAAGTCCACCACTACACTTGGATAAACTCTAGCTACCTTCTGCATGCATATTGACAGTAACTTTTGCACCACAGACATTTTTAGTTTTGACGTCATTTTTATTCTTTTTTTCCACTTGTGTTTTTAACGTCATGCCTACGAAGCTCTTGCATAAGTCAAGGTCAGAAAGTTGTAAAGAATTGATTCTTTGTTAGATACCCAGCTGTTAGATACCAGCATTTGTAGCTAACATAAGAAAGTTCTGTTACTGGCTTTTCCTTCTACATTTAGTAGTGATGCGACTCACAGAAATTATGCATTCTCTGTTTTGTATCTGTGAGCCTAATGGTCACCATACACACATCTCACTGCTGATGAAATGAAGACAATATGAAAGAATCCCCCAAGTGAATCCCCCACAGTATTTACAGTATGTGGTTATTATTGAACACACAGCCCACACTCCAATAACTCCACAACGTCATGCTGAAATTAAATGATTAATTCTAACACTGAGTTTAAATAAATAAGGAGCAATTCCATATATTTAATGCCCTCAGTACTCAAATAAAGCCCATGAGACACTACATTCTTCAGCTGCTATTTAAAGGGCACTGATAGAGGGGGCTTATTAGAGGTGGGAAACTTAAGTATAGCACTTTTAGGAAACAGATTTCTATGTGACGGACAACACTGCTTTCACACTTATTAGAAAGAAAATCCAGTTCTCCATATGGCATATGCAACCCCCACACTCAAAATAGAGATGTGGAGAAGATTCTATTTCTTGAGCAGTGTTGAGGATTCCTGTCTCTATATTGGATTTCTCTTTGGGATTCGTTCACTCTGCATATACTATTTGGCCTTTTTGTCCCGTTCTTTTCCTTTATTTTTTGAAAGGGTTTTCTATTTTGCATCTAAATATCAAGTTGCATATTTTTATTTGCTTTCAAAATGACACACTCTCCTAGCTATCAAAATAAATAGAATACACCATTATTAGACATCATCCTTAAGTCATTGTCAACACAAGCACAAAAACCGCATGTCTATTGATAATTCAAGGCCTTGGGACACAGCATGGGTTTCAAACTCACAACAGTTATGAGGGAAGGATCTTTCTTCAAAGTAATGAAGGGATGCTTTGTCAGGAGCCGTAACTGGGGGGAAGAAATCTCCTTTCTTAAAAACTATCAGCCTGCAGAACCCTGGGCCCTTCCCTCATCTAACTATGTTTCACACATATCTCTCAGTCTCTCCCTCTAATGGAATTTCACCACCAGCAATTACTCAGACTACTTTCTCTACAGCTCTTTTGACTTGCACCTAAGAAAGCTTTTAATCTCACTCTTAGAGGGAGCATCCCATTTCTTCTATTTCCCACTTCCCTTGAAGAGATGAATTCCAAAGACTTACCCTTATTCTGCACGGGGACAGAAACACGGGATGATTTAGTTTTTGACAACTTCCTCCTGTCCTTTGATAACCTCAGAGATGTCCCTGGAAATGGCACCGATCTCCTTTCTTCTCCACTAGCTGAAGACGGGCTTCCCTGAACCCCGTTGGTTCCTTTCTCCTTTCAGATGGGTCCTGCTGGTTCTGGTTTCTAATCGTATACAAACCTGGGCTTCATTACTCGCTTGCACACAGGTTTATGTTGACCTCTCTTCTTGGTCTCTTTTCATTATTAGGACTAGGTCATTTGTACACAGCAGAAATGTAAATTCTGAAGCAGGCATGTGTAAGAGCATGGCATGTTCAGTAACTGTTGAGAGCTTCCTTGTTGCATCTCAACATGTCGGATGGCATCATAGTCAAAGCAGAGCAGTAAGCACTCTAGATCTTCCCGCAAAGCCACTGATGTCTTGTGGGTCTTAGCTGTAACCCTTCATGGAATCCTCCAAACACCACCAACACATAAGCATGGGGACTGCATTTCTAAAACATATATTTCTGGGCAACACACTCAAGCCATGGCTTTTACTAATACCAAACTGCTAGGAGTTTTAATAATATGCCAGATATTTCTCCCTTACACAGTGTGCAAGTGTGATCTCTGTTTCCTGGGATTACATATCTTCTCTCTTTTTCAAGGTGCAAACCCATCCTATTCGTTTTTTTTCAAAAGTAACTTAAGTTTTAAATATTTAAAAGAACTTCCCTTAGCAATCTTTCTAATAGTCACAGCTGTTTTTTTTTTTCTACTGCTGCCCTCACACACATCCTTAGAATTAGATTTACTGCTCTGCATGGCTGTATCTTTGCTATATTTCTGTCTTCCATTTCTACACTTAATTTATTGATGGAACAATCTAGTTTATTTCCTTATCTTGTGGCAGTTTCTACTACTTGGAATGGAGTAACAGCTAATTAGTACTTCATAAACTGGTTTAAATAGAAAAGAAAGAAATGAGAAGTTTGTGACTCTGTGTTTTCATTTTAAAAGAAGACATTTACTAAAATGAGTTAACCAAAGCATTTGGAACTTCCTATTGCTGATGCCCTGAAAAGTGTGCATTGTGCACATCCATGCAGCACACCAGAACCTTGCAAACTGTGCTCACTAGTGTAGCCTTAAAGGAGCATCTCATCTCTGTGGACTCCTCTGGCAGGAACATCAGGTACAGGAATAAAGGAGACAAGGTGAAAATCTAGACAGAGAAAGAGAGAGGAAGGCATGTTGCAATTCATCATCATGTGAACCCTGGCACCTTGTTTATTGTACATTAAGGACTGTACTGATGCACATGTTTTAATGAGTTGGAACTGAAAATATTCTTTCTGATTTTACTCCATCTGACACCACTCTTGCACCCTGTGGACATCTTGCTTCATTCTTACTCAATTTTTTTTCCCTAGATCCTTCCTTTTCTCTTTCTTAAGTGATCAGCTGGGGCCTCTTTATTCTCAGTGGCTATTGCCCAGACACTGAATTTGTCTTTCCTCAGAGACTGTTGAGCTAATCCCCCTTAATCAACAGGAAACACTAAAACCAAGGAAGTGTCAAAGGGTACCAGCAAGCTTCCTTTGAAGCTCGTCATCCATGTAGAATGACTTGACATCTAATGGGCAAGCAATTACACCTAACAACTGTTTGATTTGCTCTTTAGAGTCATATATCTCTCAAAGCACTACCAATAGGATCTTAAGAGGTTGTCTCATACTAGGATGTACCTAAAGCAAAGTCTTGGTATAGTCTTAAAATTATTATGTGGTTCCTTCCAGTTCAACTTACTATTTACTAACAACAACAACAACAACAACAACAACAACAACAACAACAACAACACAATAACAACAACAACAATTAAAAATCACTTTCCAGCCAAGTCTATACAAACAGAATCAAATAGAATGTATTTGGTGATTTTCCAGCATTTTTCTCCCCTTCTGCCAAAATCTAATCAGTTTAAAAACCACCTCTTTACTTTTCCTACTCCTAATTTGTGTCCTGGAAGTACAGAGCCACAGATTTTTCAAAACAATCCTTGGACCGCTGTCTTCTTTTGCCAAAATCCTCTGCTGCCTATTCCTTCAATGTCAGCTATCCATTTCTTTTTTTAAAGCAGTGTTAGTTTTATGTTGAGTATAGAGCCAAAAAAGACAGAACAAAGAAAGATGCCAGATGTAGGAAGATTAGATGATATCAAGCTAAGCATTGGAAAGGAGGACAAGACAACAGTGGTAATGTAGCTTTTTCTGAAGCAATGATCATGTTGAAGATATCGTAGCCTGCTTCACTCATTCTTCTCAAGCAGCCATGACACTGATACTGGGCTTTCTCTTGGAATACAACAGTATCAAGGACATATTTTCAATGAAGAGCAAGACTACGGACAGTCATCTTTACCATTTCTCAAAGATAAGTCATGGGATCTTAGGGACCCAGAACATTGTTTACTGTCCTGGAAGAAGTCTAAAAGCCTGGAGCATTTAATTAGGCTGCTTTTTAATGGTGCCCAAGTAACGGCTTCCCACTCCATAGTTGTTCCCACTGCGAGAGGTGATGGGTATCTGCTAACTCAAGTGGTATTGTCACACCAGTGGGTACTGAGGCCATCATGATACTGAAATGGTCCTTAATGCCATCCTTGGCTGTTTTTGAAGATTGGTTTCCTCAGTGACATTTGAACTTTGACATCTCAGCAAGTGGCAATGTTTATTCCAATTATTTGTTGACCTTCCTCTCCAAAGAAACATAGACAAATCTTTATGGCTTTCCGCTGAAAGTCAGTGGAGAGCTTTTGTAACGGGAAGAAGCCAGGGATCTTGACAAGCTTGCTACTCACTGCTGTAGAATCATAGAATAGTACAAAAATCTCAATTTTTGTTTTCTTACTTAATCCCTAAAGTTTTAGTTTTCAAATATTAATTTTAAAAAATTTATTAGCATTACCTCCAAAGGATCTTCTTTGTCCAGTAGATTTCTGGACTTCTTTTGGCTCACCCTGCTACAACAGTTGTCCAGATCACTATGAAGGCTGAAGCCCCCAAGTGTGGTCATCATTGTGTGCCCTGTCCCCTCTATCTATCTTGTGTGTTTGTGTTTGCAAGACATGGAGACACAGAGATGCAGAAAGAAGAAACGAGAAGGAAAAAGAAAAGAAGAAAGCTGGGCATGGAAAGAGGAGAAGATATTTGAAAAAGTCAAGAGAAAGAAGAAAATGTGGAAACAAAGGGCAAGCAGTCCTCTGCCAAAGAACTGGCGAGGTTAGCCAGTAACCTATTGTCTCAACTTCTCTTTTTCTGGCTGCAGAATGTCAACAAATAATTCGTGTAATTTTTCTTGGCGCTGAAACGAGTGCTATATTTTATTACTAGATTTCCCAGTGGTTATGTCCCTATGAAAAAAAGCTGCTCACTCCTTCTGCTCTTTTAAACATGGCCTCAGCAAGCCTCTTCAAGCAGGGAAAACATTGCACTGGTTGTCTTCTTCTGCGCATACCCCAGATCTCAGCACCCTGCTAAGTACTCTTTGCTGGGAGCCTGGGAATCCAGCCTCTCAACTTCGATCCTCCAGGGAGAATTACCTTCCCTCAAACTATTTCCTGTTGCAGAAAACATCATTTTTCTTTGTATCCTTAAGGAGAAACATAGTGATAAGAACAGTGCTAAGGACTCTGCTCTTTCCACTCCCCTCCAAAGAGATTACTGTTTCTTTGTCTCTCTAGCTCCCTGTGATTTTCTTTATTGCTGGTAGCCTCCCTCCTTCCTTCTCCCTCCTCCCTCCTCCCTCCTCCCTCCTCCCTCTCTCTACTGCCTCCTCCCCCTTCCCATTCCTCTCATACTTTCCTTCCCTCCACCCTTCTTTCCTTTTCACTCATCCGAGAGAGCTGTTTTAGCTGAGTCATCTAATCTTCCCTAGTTTCATTTTTCTCAGGTGAAAATACCATGTGTAGGGGAGGGCTTCAGAGTATCAGGGTTTTTTTTTTTCCTTCTAAAAACCTAAACTTCTATGTTTATTTCCAGCCCCCACACCTGCGATTGATCTGGCATCATTTTTACTGTGGAATGTGAGAGGTTTCCATACTATCTAGTCTCACTTCTTCCTATTTCCCCTGGTTCTCATGAGTGTCCTGACGGTGTACCTGGGCAGAATTTTATTTGAGTTTATCCTGCTGGAAATTGTTCTTTAATGTATGATGTTCGCCAAATCGGGGAAAAGGTCATTGTCATTTGAAATGCTTATGCTTCCCCAAATTCTTTCTCCTTCCCTCTAATCCTTTCTGTATTGCCTCATAGGTTTCTAAGGCTGTGTTCTCTCCCCAATACTATTTTTGCCTCTGCATTCTTCAGTTTAGATTATGTTATTGACTCATCTTTATTTTCATTTTCACTGACTTTTTTCCTTGTCAACTATATTTTGCTATTGCGTTCGTACAACAAAATTTTGAGACTTTTTTCTGTTATAAAAAAAGTATTTGCATAACTACACACAAATATATACATATAACCCATTGAATTCATATTGTTGCTGCTGCTGTTTTTGTTGTTGTGTGTATACTGCTAGGGCTGACCGCTTTGTATTGAGTAAGTAACAATAATAAAAAAGCTGTCAATTCAAGACTGGAAGGGCATGGAATGAGTTGAAGGGACAAGACTTATGAGGGTGTTCACTCTGCCTTCTTTAAAAAAAAAATACAACTTGAGACCATCCTCCCGAGGGTGTGACATGTCCCTCATGTGGTAGCACAATCCATATCAATCACCAATAAAGAAAATGCACTATAGAGTTGCCTATAGGCCAATCTTTTTTTTTTTTATTAATTTATTCTTGTTACATCTCAGTGGTTATCCCATCCCTTGTATCTTCCCATTCTTCCCTCCCTCCCATTTTCCCCTTATTTCCCTCCCCTATGACTGTTCCTGAGGGGGATTTCCTCCCCCTGTATATGCTCATAGGGTATCAAGTCTCTTCTTGGTAACCTGCTGTCCTTCCTCTGAGTGCCACCAGGTCTCCCCCTCCAGGGGACATGGTCAAATATGAGGCACCAGAGTTCATGTGAAAGTTATACCCGACTCTCCACTCAACTGTGGAGAATGTTCTGTCCATTGGCTAGACTATAGGCCTCTTCCCAAGCCTGTCGAGGATTGAGTCAAGTTAATAAAAACCAATCATCATAACAGGAGTGGAATATTGAACTCACAGTCTTTTTTTTTAGAGCATGGAAGGGCATGTGGATAGCAGTGATGGATGCACACAACCAGGCATGGCACCGACTGTGTCTCAGGCAGCGCTACAACAACTCATTGTATCTATGGTCCAAGTTCTGCTCTAAACAAAGGACAAAAAAAGATCATGCAGTTAGTCCCAGGATGGTAGTGACAATGAGGGTAGGGGTCATGAGTTTTGCTTGTTTGTATGTGTGTCCTTCTATGAAAACCTGAGTGTGTGCATTGTTATTTATACAGGCATGTTTGTGTTTCTGTCTATGCTCTTTGTGAGGCACTAAATAGTATTTTAAGATGTTTAACACCTACTTGGTAATTGAGAAAACTCTAAGATATGGGCAACTTAAATAGCTTGTTAGTATGTCAAAATTGAATACCATCTCTGGCAGTGTATTGTAATGTACAGTCAATTTTGCTAAATCGGAGACAATAATATCTTCAAGATTATAGAAAATATTTTGAGTAAATCAAAGATGAAAAGGCAGTCATCAAACCTCATTTTAAATGTTTTGTTTGTTTGTTTTTTACTTAACCTAATGAGATTTCGTATCACACTAGACAGTAGAGTTCTGTACAATGTCTGTTTCCTGGTACTTACTCTAATGTTCTTTCAGAATATCTGATCTTCCCGTGCTGTATCCATAGGTCTGTTTTAAAGATGTTTCTCATCTTATCTTCTCATACTAAGCTTACACCGCACTTACCAGTATATGGAATTCTTCTTACCAGGGGAAGAAGAGCAGGTCTAAGTCACATCTCAAAGAAGGAAATATTTTCCTCTGAGTAGATCTAGAAAGGACATGGGAAGGTCACGTCAGACTCGCTCCACTAACTCTAAAACTCCCTGGAGTTTTCATCTTTATGGTTGAGACACTGATTGATAAGCATTGTTGGTATGTTGAACAGTCCTTACTTAGAAAGTTCTTTCTTGTGAAGGGATGCTAGCTTCTTTATTAGCATGCTTAGTAGGGAAATGAGTCTTCTCATTACTCTGCTTTTACAATGACTCAGGAAAAGAAGAATTTAACAAGGGGTGGTGCCTCTGCACCCTAGAAAGAAGTGGAGCACAATAAGTGGGAGCTTGTTTGGCTTAATGCCTAATTTGATGCAAGAATAGGATTATTATTCTCTTACAACAGAGATAGCTCAAATTCAATGAGGTAAAATAAGAAGCTAAAATTTCAAAGCTAGTTTTTCCTATGCCATTCTACCACAAGCTTTTTGATTTATCTTTTTCAACATCATGAGCTATCTAAATTTACACTGGATTATAATTTATTTACTCACTGTCTTGCTTCTTGAGCTAAATTTAGCTGACTCACCATTCCAGACCCTCCCATGTGCCCCATGAGGGAGCTTGCTTCCATGTCCAGTAAGCTGCAGTGTGAGTGGGACGTTGCTGTCTTCAGCATGCCCTTTCTAAGAGAAGAGCCGGATTTCTCGAAGAAAGTGACAGATTTCCAAGAGTTCAAGTTTATCTACAAGTCTTTCTGTGTCACTGACCAAAAGAAATTCACGCTGTCAACTGAGAGTCAATCCCAAGTGCAGAGATGTATGGAGAACGATCTTGATAAAACATAGGTTTTAGGAAACATGATTTATTGAAGGTCATTAATGCAATAATCTATAATAGTGATTTTTTTAAGCCGAAGTCTGTCGGTTTCAAGAAGAAGGCCACTTTCTCCAATCCAATCAGGTTGATAATACAAACAGCCCTATCTGCATTTTTATATAGTTGATGCTCTTATTATTAATTTTCTTTCTAGAACTCTGTGTAGAAACCAAACATATAACGAGAACAAGAATTTTTTTTCAGTTTTTTTTTTTTTTTACTCCCCTGCCCCCTTCACTTTCAAAAAAAGTGATGAAGAAATTTCAATACCACGTAAAAGTGAAAACCTGTTCCATCTAATTGGGAGGACTTTAATCATTGTATTTACTTATAGCAATCTTATTCTTGGGAGAGTAATCATAGCAGTATAATTTAAACCATGTAAACATTGCTTGTGAAAATCAACACCTAAAGAACTGATGTGGTATTTAATGGGCCCACCAGACCTGATTTGTACAGAAGAAATTTTTCTACAAGAGAAAATATAAAAAGTTGACTAATTGTCAGTTTGGTATCCAATCAGTCTATCTGCAGATTAGAAATATCGCATACACCATGTAGAAAGAAATCTTATATGAGACAATAAATCATTTATATTATATACATGTATGTGTAAAGATAACACTTTTCTCTTTCACCATTTAGGAGTTTTAGAATGCCAAAAATTCATTATTTGCAGTGCTTATTTTTATAATTATCATAAAATACAATATTATCCACTGGCATTTTGTTTTTAACTGGCTTATCCTCTAATAAATGCTATGGCACTTACAGATGTTTTTTGGAACTAGTATGCCCCACAAATAGATCCTGAATATCTTAGCAGGCACCTTACCTTGATGGATGGTTTGATTGATTCGATCTCCCCCGGTCTGAAGGCAAAGGGTTGGACTCACTGCTCTGTGACGAGAGGCCTTGCAACTGAAGGGTTGCAACTGACTGCCAATCTCGATGCTGTCAGTGAGACTCACAACCAAGGACTGTTATCCTTATTTAAGACATAGGTTGTCACTGGAACCAAGGCGGCAGCAGACAGCAGCAGTGGATAAACCTTCCTCCATTTCTGATAAGTTTTTCTTGACACCCAGGGGCTTCTGCTCACACACTGGAGTACTTTTCTAACTAGAAGAGCAAGCTGCTTCAAGGAACACAGTGTGCTGTAGCCCCAGTTGTCAGAGTCCATATTTAAACCATTTGTGCAGACAGGAGTAAATTCGGGCGAACAGATCCTTTGGCACAGAGGCCCAAGGCCCTTCTAGAAAACAAAGCAACCAGGAAAATGATCTCCTGATTTTTAAAATCATTTATCTGTTTTTTTAAAATGTTGTATATCTGAGTGTTTTGCCTGCATGTACTTTTCTGTACCACACGCATGACTGAGAGTGCAGAGAGAGCACTGGGTCCCCTGGGACTGACGTTATAGGCAGCTGTGGTTCTTCACATGTCCCTGGGAATCAAACCCAGGTCATCTGAAAGAGTAGCTAGTGTTCTAAGAGCCTGAACCATCTCTCCTGACCTCAAAGGATCTAATTTCAATATTCTTGGAGGGATTAAATTAATCTCTTCTGACTGTAGTTTGTCAAATAGAAATAACCATTTCTCTTGTTTTTCTTTCCTTTTCAAAAATGTTTTTCAGGGTCTTACTCGGTAGCCAGAGATGTCTGGAACTCACTGATATATGGATTTTATTTTTCAATGAATAGGGGAAAAAACCCATAGATATGTACTTTTATTAAAATCCCTAACAAGTAAGTGCTCACAGATCACTAGCTGTTATTTAGATCCTAAGAAGGGAACACAGCTTTGGCCTTCCTGAGAATGGACCCGTCCTTTTAGACTATCAGAAAGATTCTGTGGAATACAAATTATTATCAGAAAGACAACACCCAGATTTGGTCCTTGTCTACTGTTTTGTAAATGAGCATTTATTTTCTTATCTTGCTAATAAAACAATAGCAAGGGGGAAAGTACAGAGAAATATTGAATAAACATTCTCCCCAAGGCCACCTGAATAATTTTCAAAACAAGGAAATATGGAAATGTCACATTTTAGGCCAAGAACTTCACTGAATATCCAACATCTCTAACAGGGATGCTATGGGACTTTTTTTTTTTTTTTTACCATGAATACCCTTCTAACTGCTGTACTAAACCTAGCAGCACGGAACAGGCTTCCTGCTGGCCCGTGAGCCCTATGCTTCTTGCATCTGGGCTTTTGTTCACACTGCTTCGTCCCAAAGATGCTTTTTCTTGTCTCTTTGAATGCCCAATATCTACTCGTTCTGCAGATTTCCCTTAAATATCAGTGTGTCAAGGAGTAGGGTTGACCTGCAGTCTCATTTACTTCCTGGGCTGTTATACACTTTCAAAGAACACTGTTATTTTCCTCCTTTATGCTTAGCACTTGTAACAAGTTTTAATTATGCAATTATCTGTGTGTTTAAAAGTCTCTTTCCACTGCTGGGCTGTCAGCTCCACAAGGCAATGCAGTGTCTCTGGTGCTGAGCATCACAGCCGGCCTGATGGGAAGTGCCTGCCTCTCACCAGGTGTCCAGAGGTTATAAACGAATGGCTGGCCAACTGAATGAATGAATGAATGGTAATATTGGTATTGAGCAGTCTTAATATTAAGGATAATTTGTGTTCTCCAGGGATATAATTTTGATAGAGTGAGACTTTCATGTGTTTATAATTAGTTTATTAATTAATTAACTAATTATAGTACTGGGGATAGGACTCTAGAGGGATAGTCCACAGTCTGCCCTTCTTCCACTGGTCTCATCAGGCTTATCTTTCTTAACACTAGAACTGGCTGATCTGGAAGCACAGTGCCTGTCAGCTCATTAGTAAAATTCTTGCGACCTTGTGATGGGTGATGTGAGAGGATCAGGACCATCTACCTGTTCCCCTTTACCCATGACATATGCCTGCCTAGTCCTTCCCTGGCTCCAGGAGCTGAACCACCCGGGGCTTTAAATTCCCTGCTTTCTCTCTGTCCTGTCGGGGGTTTCTCCTTTCTAAACATGGCACGTTCCTAAGACTCCTTCATTCTCCCCAGCTAGGCTGGCCAGGGAAGTTCCTTCCTGGTCTCCCCCGCTCCTGCCACCCCCAAAACTTTCTTCCACCACCTCAGCTTCTTCCCTAGTCTTCACTGTCTAGGGTACCCCTGTCTGCTGAGTAAGAGGTAGCCAGATGGTCAGGTTGTGACTAGGGCTTGGTAAGGGTCTTGGTCAGGCCTCCTGAGCCACCCATCAACACAGCCTGACTCAGGGCTGTAATTTCTGACCTCAAGAGAAAGGCTGAGCAGAGACACAAGAGGGGTGGGGATGAGAAGACAGGTTCTCCCCTTCACCCTGTGTCACCTGTGAAGAACTCACCAAGAATTTTACTAATAAAGCAAGACGCATGGCTCTTCCAGAATAGACAGCCCTAGCTCATGAGGACTGGCCCCACGAGTCTGTGAGAATGATGAAAAGGAAACAGCTAGACAGCAGATTTCAAGTAATGGGGTCCTAGAAACCAAAGTCTAGTCCTAGATGGCTCAAGACAAGTTAGACATCTGCCAACACCCTAGTCTGGATCAGGAAGCAGAGTTTATTTATTGGCTACAAAGCAAAGACTATTTCTTCTTCTTTGGCATGTTCCTGGGAAATCTTAAGACATTATTAAAGAAACAAGCCAGTCTAGCTAAGATTAGGTCGTGAAACCCCCACATGCCTCTGTGGGTTTGTGTATGGGTGGTTTGCTAGCAGACGGTGTTGGAAAACCGAGCTGGAAGGCCTAACAAGGAAATCATGGCAGTTACACGTCAAGACGGCTGCCATCATATTTAACTAATCTACAAACATATCAAGTGGATTTGAACAAATGAGTAAGACAGAATAACTGATCTTATAAATGGCGTGATCTTACATGAGATCATACTCCAGTAACAAAGAAATCACATGCTGACACTGATACAATCTCAAAGGGTATAGCCAGAGAGTTTAATAGGCCTTGTCTGTTCATGCTGGAACTAGGGCTTTCAAATGTGTGATATAGTTATGTAATTATATCTTTCCACATACTGTACTATCAAAGTGTATGGGGGCTCCTGGACCATGCCTCCAGGGGAATTGGCATTGAACGGAGGTGGAGCATGTTCAAGCCCCAGAAATCTCAAACTTGAGATTTAAAATCTCTTCCTGAGAACCAAAGGCATGGGACAAAGCTCTCTCTTTGTTTTCTTGCCTGCCTCAGGAACACGTGACATAGCCCCTAGGTGCCTACAGGTGATCAGTCAGATAGGTTGTCACCTTGTATCTCTCCCCATGCAAATAGAGTATCCTAGCCCCAGCCAATCAAAGGCGTTCATCTTCCACGCTCCTCTCTGCTGGCCATGGTTTGTAAGTCCCTGTTTCACATGAAATAAACTGGCAAGCATCTTCTACTTAGATTGGCTGTTTGTCCAGAGCACTGGGGAAACCCAGGAAACCTTTGTCCCTGAAGAACCTCTGAGGTCACCACTGGAGCTCGCCAGTGGCTACGGGCTTCTGCTTCTGGGCCCACCACAGTGTTCATCTGCGGAAGTGAACAGCGGCTGTTCCTGAAGCGGCCATTCTGTTCACCCAAACCGAACCATACCTGCCTCCTCAGGTATCGCCTCCTGCCTCAGCTTCAGAACTCCAAGTTTCCACGCACGGGTAATCTCTTTAAAAAGAGCTAACTAGAACACTCCGTGGGAAAACTCTTTTCCACACCCCAGCGAGACCCGGAAGTCCTGTTGCCCAAACCTTATCTCATACGCTCCAGCCATTCTTGAGGGAAGTGGGACCTCCCCCCCCCCCCCCCAGGACTCTGCCCTGCATCAGTTCCTGGCCTTCCGGCTGAGGGGTGCGCACTTCCGTTGTCAAAGGAGCGAAACTACAGTGCACTTGGAGAAGAATCAGGGCATTGCACAGAGGTACAGAATCACAAAAGTTTTCCACTATATTTTTATAGAAGGAAGAATACAAGGATTTAGAAATAAGTCTAAAGAAGGAAAAAAAATAGGCCAGTTGTAGATGCAATTTGAGCACAAGGTTTGCTTCTTTGTTTCTGAACAAAAACATGCCCAAAGCTCCTTCATCTCGGAGTCTGGCACACTCTGTGGCCCCAGCTTCTCCCTCCTTTTTTCATTGTGTAGTCACACCCATGTAGGATCATTCTCAGGGATTTAGGAAGATGGAGGAAAATATAGACTGAGGTTCCCCCCTCCCCGAAAAAAACCTAACCAAACAAATAAACAAAAACCACGCCTGATTGCACTGCTTACTTCTCTTGAGCTAGGTGTCATTTCTTGTGCTAACTCCCCTCTCAGGACATCTGTGTTAACTGGTATTTCTGGCTACAATTTCTCATAGGAGCCCTTGGACTGTTGTCGACCATATGTCCTCTGTGTCAGCTTTACGGGCCAGCAAGTCGTTATTCTGGTAACACTTTAAGGTTCTAGTGGGCTGAAATTGTAGGTAGCACTCTGGTTTCACCTAAGTATCTTGAAAGTGGTCTAGCTTTCCGTTCCAGAAGATGGCCTGTGAGTCTTAGGTAGCACAAGCACAGAACTGGCCATGCAAATTAACATATTGTCCCTTAATAGATATGGTCTATTAGTAGACTGGCAATCAGCTGGGACCGCCCTGAACACTGACTGGTACTATGACTGCAGATCCCCTAGGCAGCTCACTGGAGCTGTGTGCTCAGGGTCATAGAGTGTTAGAGTAACAGAGGATGAGAAAATGATCATGCTAGCCAGTGGTACCTTCCTTCAGAAAAAGCAACTAAGCTATGTCTCAGAGCATGATAAAACGAGGGAGCTGTGATTTTTGTCATGGGGAAACTTGCAAGTTGATAGCTTGTTATCTTAAGTTTCATGTAGAATCTGTCAGATGGTTAAAACGATCCAATTTGGGCAATATTGCTTCTTTTATGTCAGTTTTATAGGTGAAAAGTTCAAGGTTTATAAAAGCTATGTGGTATATCTGTGGAAGAGAAAGAGGTTAATATCCATTTTCAACTTAACATGACAGAATCTGGAATCCCTCAGGACATACCCATCCGGGCCTGTCTGTGGCGGATTTCTCTGGTTAGGTTGACTGAGATGGAATATAGCGCACAGCACCGTTCTATGGGCTGGGGCAGCTAGAATGACAAACTGAGCACCAGCATTCACTTCCTTGTACTCCCAGACAGTAGATGCAATATGACCAGCTGCCCTGTGCAATATGACCAGCTGCCCTGTGCCCCTGTTGCCATGATCTGCATGCACACTGTGAAAACTGTATGCCTTCAGTGATAAGCAGAATACTCCCTTCCCCTTTCAAGTTGCTTTTGTCAAGTTTGCTCCTAGCAGTGAGAAAAATACCTAACACAGAAAGAAAGTGCAGGTTACGTCTATTCTTTATTTTGTTTTCTTTATGGATTTTATAACATTAATTTTAACTTAATATTTCTTTTTACTTTGTGTATATATTGTAATTAATATGAAGATTATGCTAATAGCTTTTAGTTAGATTTAGACTTAGAATCCAGGACCATTTCCCTGATAAATCTATTCTATATTTTTAATCTTCGTGACAAAGAATAAAAGAATATCTCCTGTTACACACACACACACACACACACACACACTCCCCACTGCCACTGCTACCACCACCACCTACAAACACGAAGAGTATTCAGCAGAGAACTCTCTTTTACAAATGATTCTCTGGTCTCTAAAATAAGGGCCATACCTTTGTTGTGAAAGAAAAAATGCTGAATAATGCTTCCTGAAAAGCTAATGCGAATATTTACCTGACTGACACTTCTATTGTCTGGAATTTACGTGAGTTTAAGGAAAGTTTTTGTATCAGCTTGCTACATTTTTCTAGGTAGCCCAAATTTCTGTCTGGAAAAGCTCTGCAGTCAGTTGCTGTAGCTGACTTTGCCAAAAAGGCTTGGCAAAGAGCAGCAATATTTGCAAATTGTTCAGCAGAATGGCTGGCTATTCCTTATTCGGTTTCATTTGGGTATCCAGTGGATCCCCTGCACAGGGACATGTTTCTTCGACAGTGACAAGTTTCGCATCAAATTAGGATGTGTAACTGAAAATAGTAAAAAGGAAAGTTGCTGCTCCAGAGTGTGTTTGCTGGAAATATCCAAGGGGCGATCCCTGGGCCTGTAAATGTTCTTGCTCTGGGAAAGAAAGACTGCAAATGGCTGGGAAACTGGGCACCAAAGCAGTGGAGCATGGCCAGACCTAACGTGGTGGCTTGCTCCAGGAATGGCAAGAGAGCTGGTACCCTGAGCCAGCTGGCATCCGACCACTGAACTCCACCCCCTCGACTCCCCAGCAGTGCCATTGCCTATGCATTCTGTTCTAGCTTTGCAAATGGACTCAGAGCGCCAAGAGAGGATTCCTCCCTGAGGCTCACATGAGCTCTTCAGGGCTTAGGCTCATGTTGTAAGTGGTAGGCATTCATGCCGGCGTAACATCTTCAAGGTGACAGTGAGGAATGACTAGGGTTATGATAATGAGTTTGGAGTCCGGTGAGCTTGCTCAGAGCCAGAGGGGTCATTTAACTTGGAATGAAGTATTGATGCCTTTTATCCTCACTTTGCTCATGTGTCAAATGGGAAAGCCATTTGCCTTATTAGGTTACTTTTGTGTGTGTGTGTGTGTGTGTGTATACATACATACATGCATACATATATACATACATGCATATATACATATATTTACATATATGTATATATGTACATACATGTACATACTATGTGTGTGTATATATATGTATATAATACATAAATCTAATAACTGCCAGAAATACTCCCTCCTGCACTAATTTGAATGCAGAAGGGAAGCTTTCCTTCACCCAATGTAAAAGATTCCCACTAAGAGGGACACACAGGCCTCCTGGAGCTGAAACATTTAAATACCTAGGGGAGCTGCTGTTTAATCAGAGTCATCAGAACTAAAATGTTAGTAAAGGTACCATTCAAAAATTTGCAGGAAGTATAAGAAAAACAATCTTGCATAGGAGATGGATCAGTTGGTAGCGGCCTTGCTGTACAAGCATAGGGACTTGAATTCCATCCCAGAACCTGTGGCTGAAGTTGGATATGGTGGTAACGTGTGAGCTGATGATGGTCCCTGAGGCTCCCTGGCCAGCCAGCCTAGACAAATTGCTGAGGCCCAGTTTCCAGTGAGGAACATTCTTTCAAAAGAAAAGATGAACAATGTTTGAGGCAAAACACTTGAAGACAACCTCTGGCTTCCACATAGATGTGCATGTGGATCCACTTACACACAAGAATTCAGGTTATTGGCTTGGCTGGACTTACCTGCTTATTTTCTGAAGTAGGCTCCGGCCATCCAGGTCTTTACTACATAAAGAGACTTGACTAGTGAACGTCCTTTATCCACTGAAGTCTCTACTAGACTCCGCTAGAACTGGCTTGATTCTATGACACAGGCTGCCTGGCTCCTTTAGAGTTGATAGAACGCATGGCTGATGCTGCATCACATCGCTTCCTGATGATTAACTTCCAACAGGACAGAACTAGATATGTCATGAGCAGGGAAGGCAGAGAGGGGAGATAGTTCTGGCTGAACGATGAAAGCCTGTTTGACATCAGATTAATTGGACTTATGAAAAAGGTTGATGCTGGCAAATTCTTCAGCCTCAAAATCCTCAGTTTGCCTATCTAAAAAAGTGGACAGAAGAAATAAGAAATACAAGATGTTTAACACATAGCAATCCTCCCATAAAGTTATAAATACCCTGACTACACATACTTCCACTTTGGGAATGTGCCAGCCAACATTTCTTTCAGTGTACTTAATTTAATGCCATACACATAATATTTTAAAGGTGATTTTTTAAAAAGGTACTGTAGGGGGTGGAACAACTTTTGCATTGTATTAAAGATACAAAACAAAGGATCTTCTACAAGTCTCCATGGAGCTTTGAATCATATAGCTATTTTTATAGAAAAGAAAAGAAGGTTAGGGTATCAAGTCTCTTCTTGGTAGCCTGCTATCCTTCCTCTGAGTGCCACCAGGTCTCCCCATCCATGGGACATGGTCAAATATGAGGCACCACAGTACATGTGAAAGTCATACCCCCCTCTCCACTCAACTGTGTACCCTATGAGCATAAAAGGGGGAGGAAATCCCCCTCAGTCACAGTCATAGGGAAGGGGAGTCAGGGGAAAATGGGAGGGAGGGAGGAATGGGAGGATACAAGGGACGGGATAACCATTGAGATATAATAAGAATAAATTAATAAAATAAAATTTAAAAATTAAAAAAAAAAAGAAAAGAAGGTTAAGAGATGATGGAGAACATTCTGCCCATCTTAGAGACCAAACTTATGAATATTTTCAGAAATGCATCGTTAGATGGGCTCCTGGCTAAAGGTAATTTTCCAGCCTCTATGCCACTATGTGAAGTGCATGTGTGCTTCCATTGACATCGTCTCTGAAACTGACCCCTAGGTACCTTCCAGGTTGGCAGTGTGGTGCTGACTGAGCAGTACTTGTGTTGACTGAAAGTTCATCAGTTTATTGCAGGGTGATGGCATAGTTTGATCTGTCCTCACTGCATTAGAAGTTTAAAAGCAAAGTTTTCCCTTAGGACATTTATATATGAGAAGATATGTCTATATTATACTTAGAGGATCTTCACAGGCACTTTTTCTCTTTGGCTCTTATGGCAAATTTCCATACACTGTTCTGAAAAATCAAGTCATGAAATGGAAAACTGCCTGGGTGTGGCTGAATAGGCTTGGACAGCCTGGGTGTGGCTGTATAGGCTTGGACAGCCCTTTTTCTAGCTCTGCTCATTACAGACTTGTAGCCTTAGGGACGTTGTTTAACCTTTCTGAGGTCTGATTGTCCTCATTAGGACAACCTGAGGAAGTGATGCCTACCTAGAAGAATGGCGGTGATGGCCAGAGGAGACTGCGCGAACTGCTTAACAAGGTGCCTGGCACAAGGTGCAGCTAATAAACAGCAGCCACGGCGATTAGCATTATGAGTTTCCCAAGAAGTGTTTGGCGCCGTTGTGATTCTAGAATGCTGTCAGGGATAAATGATGGAACAAAGTGAAATCACTCGGTGAATTTGATATCTAGGAAATCATTTAATGCCAGGAAAATTGGCTTGCTGTTGATGCCTGTGTGAAAGATGATTCATTTTCAAAACTTTGAGCTACTTTGAGAAGTTAGCTATAACAGGCATTTGAAATCATCTGTAGCAACGGAGATCTTTTTTTTTTTTTTCAAAGAATGACGTAATTTGACATTGAATAAGGGATGGAGACATAGGATAGCAACGGAGAAGGGAAGAAAGGAAAAACTTTACACCAAAAAGACAAGCAGAAAGTTCCGTTTCTTTTAAGTTCAAATTCTCTTATATGTTTTATTAATTTTATGAAATTACCATACAAAGTTTTCTGTTTCATCACGACGTTATCATGCATTCTGTGTCTTCATCTGTCCACCTTCAGTCATCCTCACCCGTGTTCCGCGCCCCCTCCGATAGGACAGTTCTCATTCTTCCCTGCGATAGTCGTGGCCTTTAGGTTTTCCTGTCACATTTACTTTTTTTTCTTCTGGGTTTTCACCTTCTCTGTGCCTTGCTTAAGACATCTTTATTACCCTGTCATATTATTTTAACCACATACACATAATTTTTAAAGGGTGATTTTTACATTTAAAAATTGAGGGAGTCTCCTTTCTATTTCAGTACACACACACACACACACACACACACACACACACACACACACACACAAAGAGAGAGAGGGGGGAAAGGGGGAAGGGAGAGAGAGAGGGAGTGAGAGCAGGAAAGGGGCAGGGTTATGAACCCATGCATGGGCACACACAATTCAGAATCTATAATCTCCATATGGGAGAAAATATGCAGTATTCCTCTTTCTGAGACTGGCCTGACCAGTTTTGCTTACCGTACTTTCTAGTGCCATTAATTTCAAACTCTAACAAGTCTGTAACTTTTATAATAACCGTGGTTTTGTTTTCATATTTTATCTCCATTTCTCTGCTCAGTTAGTGAAGCCTATAAGATCTGGATTTCTTGTTAGCTGCCTAATATGTAAATCATTTATTAGTTCTATACCTTCGTCTCTGCACCTTTAATTGGAATAAAATATTGTGTAATTATAGAGTCCTTAGAAACATCTTATGAAATGCTTTACAACAGACTTAGCAGTGAGATATTTAGGTCATATTTGGAAAAAAATAAGGAAAAATAATAAGTTCTTCTTTTTTTTTCTCCTAGGTTTTTAACCTCAAAAGTGAACAAGAAAACTTGGGTGTGCTCAGTTGGCTTAATCTTGGGAATGAAGGGCAGAAGCAGATGGTGGCAAATTTGGCACTGAATATCTGGGGAATATTGGGAGTGGATGTGTGAGAGGAGAGGAGAGGAGAGTCAAGGCTGATTTTATGGATCTGAAAGACCTTTGTGCAGAGAAGAGACAACCTGAGAATGTCATGAGACAGAGGGGAGATTGATAACCCTAAGAGTGGGAGGGTTACATGAACCCCACCCCCACCCCAGGCCTCTGCCATGGGAGAAATTTCTCAGTCATACTGGACATCTCTCCAGCTAGCCAAACACTGCATGAACTCCACTGTGAATTTGTTCAGCAATTACTTGCCACAGGTAACAATGTTCGTTTGTGTTGCTGTATCAGGACACTCTACCTGAGACCAGCTGAACAGAATGTCATTGGCTCACTCTTGCAGATAACGGGTAGTCTTCTATGAACATTCAGGCACCCCAAAAGACCTGGGGAAATAGGTGGCAGGGAGGTCCATTAGGAAGCTGAACTAATTTCTCTGTAAGGGAGGAACCTCATAACCCAATTGTCTCTTAAAGGTGCATCTCTTAATATTTTTTAGACAGCGATGAAACTTCCATATTTGTTGTCTTGGAGAAGAGAAGTGTTCAAAACACAGCAGGGAACACTTGATGTGGTGCCTTGTAAGAGAGCACAAGGTTCGAGTCAGCAGGATATAATATAATAAGGGAAATGCTTAGAATACGTCCCAGATAGAATCCATATGGTGCATAAGTAAGTCTGCTTCTCCACCACACAAACCAGTGTTTCTGAGTGTCCACGCACACACATGTGCAGAAAGTGATTCTTAGGATTTGTTCTCATCATTTTCTCTAAAAGCATCAGGGCCTCCAGGCGAGAGAATTTCACTCGTGAAGTTATCAGTAGATGTTAATGTGCTCAACCATTACAGCCAATCTACAGCCAAGACATCTACAAGTTCCCATCTCAAAGTGTTTGAATCACAGAGGTCGTGCTCTCCTATTATGCTATTGAAGATGTCAGCGTCTCAGATAAATCTTAGCGTGTCACATTCTTCCCAAGCATCCCTGGGGCGGATCATGTGTTTCTCCATATAGATCATGAACTTGGAGGCTAGTTCATCTTGGAAGTTGTGAAGCTGCTGGGATTAAAGCCGTGTGGTGAATGCTTGGGAGGAGACGCGAAGTAAAAATGGTTGAACTAGAGAACAATTAGAGATACCAGAGTGAAGTTTTTAATGCTAATAGCTACAAAAAAAAATTATACCCTGATTGTTCTCTCTAGTTAACTCGCTCCTATTTGGTTCTGCTACAGAATTAGCTCATGCCTGTAGTTAGCATTAAACTCTGCAAAGTGTAGAGGTGTAGCATGGTGTAGGGGTGTATTGTGGTGCAGGAATATATCATGGTATAGAGGTGTAGCATGGTGTAGGGGGGTTAGCATCAGGTAGAGGTGTACCTTATTACTTGCTAGCCTTACTGAGACCGTCTCTGATGGTGATAAACTCTTCTTTACCACACTGATGTAATCACAAGTCAGGAAAAAACAGAGTCCTAGAAAATGATCAGACCAGATTCAGTAGAATCTGACGCCCTGGAATATAATATTTTATCCTACTTTATATAGGTCGCAGCAAATAATACATCCATGCCTGTCTCGGGTTTCCTATAAATAGTTGAATGAATCATGGTAGCAAAAATAACTCTGAGCCTGGAAAAGCTATTGTTATGACATGTTTATTCTTTGAAGGCACCCAAAGGTTAGCTGTATCCTCCATGAGGGCAGTGAAGCAACAACTAGCTAGGATACAAGTGCAGTGGTTACTTCTACCGCATCCGTCTGTTAAGATTGAGGCGACAGAAGGTGCCATCCTGTGACTGCTGTTCTAAACTCAGGTGTAGAGTACAGAAGATGTCGTGTGGGATAGAAGTTGTGGCTTAGCTCATCCCTTCAAGATCCCACATAGCATATTCATCAAGTGAAGTCTTGGTCTACCCTAATAAATATGATCGCGTGGCAGCCAACCCCTAAGCTCTCGTCCCCTTTTCAGTTTTTAATTTATGGTTTCACCTTTAGCATGCCCCTTCACCTTTTCATTTATGTAAAATAGGACTAGTGGGAATCTCTGATCTCTTTGATCTCTTAGTGACTCTAATGCTCTGACTCTACAGCCCAACTCCACATCTTAATCTTCCGTGATCACCTCTGTCTAAGCGGCTTCGGAAACAACCAATCTTCACTCGGAACAAGGATTTTTACCACATTGCACAGGAAGCACTGGCATCACTGCTGTGCTCTCTTAGTATCTAAACTGTTATAAAGCATCTAAGAAAACATAGATGATCAGCAAATGGTGGTCTTGCTGTCAGCAAAAGCTTCTAACAAAGAATGTTGTAAAAACCAAGGCAGGAGCTTCCTGATGTTGGTAGTGTGGAAGAGTGGAAGAAAGCCCTCTGGTAACCCCAGACAAAACACTGTGGACCAGAAAACTGGTGCCTAGACTTTTTTGTTTTTGGTTCTTTGCTCCCTTGGAGTTTTCTGCTCTGGCTTGATGTGGTTGTTTTCCCTGGGAGAGAGTGCAGCTGTCGCTAGATGTCTCGGGGGTAGATATCCATCACCCGGAACGTACCACAAACTATTAATAATGCATCACTGCAGATCTACCTTGTCTCAATAAACACCCTGTCTCTAAGTACAGATAAAAGGTCCAGAAGGCAGATGTTGGAATTTATTATCCCCACATTTCCCATTGCCTTTTCTCTAAGGGGGATGCCTGGTACCTGAGAATTCCTGTGAGTAGTGCAGAAGGAAGGTTCTAGCATTCACCGAGCAGCTTCTATGTGCCAGTTGATTGTAGGGAATCATAACAACAGCCCGAAGAGGATGTTGTTTTTTAAACTGAAAAAACTGAGGCAGAAAGGACTTGCCAAAGAATGCACTCAGTTTTCAAGGAGCAGGGACAAGGGACACTCTTCTTCTGGAGGTCTTCCTGAAGAGGCCTTTCCCTACCCTCTGATCATATGTCAGCTGGTACTTACGGATCCTCCTGGATATTTCCTATAACACTTAACATAGCCCTGGACACTGTAGATATGAGAGCAAACTTATCCCAGTGGAATGTTTGAGAAGTCATCTTAGGAAAATCCCTACAGGGCTGCTATGTGACCACAGATTTCCACACAGGAGCAGGGGTATCAACCTTCAGAGTGCAGAACCATTTCACTGAGAGCTGGCTTATTTCTCAGGCTGCTTTACTGTCTCTCTTCCTGCTGCTCAGATCACGTAGAGCACCTGTAATTGAGTGGTTTAAAAGATGCCCCTTTATAATCCTGATGATCCAGCTGAGCAAGGTCCTCTCCCACTTGCCTGCATTGATTTTATATGTCCCTTCTACCTGGTCTGGAACAGGGTGTATTTTAGCCAAATCAATGTTTTTAACCTTTTTAGAAGTCCTTTCCTTCTTTGTCATCACAGTCTCTGCAACTTTTTGAGTGGAAACCATGGAGTTACTGATGTTTTGGTGACCCATATCATGCTGAAAAGGAAAGAACATTATTTCACTGTTTAGAATGGGGTGCAGAGTTGGGTGATTAGATTCATCCATTTAATTGATCTGGGGAAATGCCCAGTATCCGCCTTACAGATTCAACTCAGAGACTCTATGATGAAAGAGCCTTAATGAATCCTCACACCCTTTCCTAAGACATTATTGACTAGTAGCTACAGAGTGGTCTCTGAGCCAATACTATAAATGATGTTACAATTTCTCTGTTATTATTGCTTCAACCTCATAGGTTTGGAATTCCGGAATATAAGGTGGTGGGAGGGGGATTTGTACATCAAAACAACAACAACAACAACAACAAAACAAAAAACAAACACCCCCCCAAAAAACAAAAAGTAAAAACAACAACAACAACAACAACAACAAAAACCCAAAAAAATCTGGCTGTAGGCTTCTACCTCCTTAAAGTCAGTGACAGTGCCAATATTCATTCTGTGGCTAACTTTTCCATAAGGTAGAGTATACGTGGATATGTGTCAAAGTTAAATTTCCTCCAATGCTGAAAATTCCTCAGCCACTATCACAGATGTGCCCTTAGCATGATATTTTACTTGAGTTATAGCTTTTTTGTCCTTTTGTTTGTTTTGTTTTAAGATTACCAGTGAGCTCATATTTTAACCCCATTACATAGACGGAAAGCTAGGGCTTAAAAAGTGATCAGGTAACTTCCCATGTTACATAACTGGGAACATTTGACAATGGCGATGAGAAAAATTAACACTGAGATTTATCCGTAGATGTTTAGAAGGGAACAGCACATAGCCTCTTCCTTAAAAGAAATAAAACCTGGAAATCCCCAGGGACCCAGAGGTGTCCTTGAAAGAAATCACTCATTCATTTTCCCTTGAAGCAGCTCGGAGAGAGAGAGAGCCTTAGTCTTGCGCAAGGGAGTTTCATAAAAATAGGCATTGCTCACCAGGCTTCATTTTCAGCTGCTGCTGGAGAATGAAAAACCCCAAGCAGCCATAAGTAAACTGAGCCATTTTACTGACAAATTAAAGGTTTGTGAGGCAGCAGGAGAAACTGGAGGCTTCAACTTCAGAGAAAGCCCCATGAACATTTCAAAGACTCTACTTCAATTAGGAAGGGAGAAGCTGAGGACTGGGAAGTGGTCCTTGCTGGGTGTGTGCCCAGCATTAAACCTGCTCTCTTATTGTCAGCAGGGCTTCAGGCCTTTTAAGGCAGAGGCATGGATAGCAAGGTAGGGAGGGATGGGGAAGAGGGAGACAGTGAGAGAGCAGTGCCAGAGAAGCCTTGCCCTGATCATTAAATTGTAGACCGTAAGAACGGTATTTTAGAGAGGAACAGATTGCAATGCAAAGACCAGAGCTGGTGAGGAACTGGCAATAAATGCTTGGCAGTAAAGCCTGGCATTGGCTGAAAAAGGTAATGAGCGATAAACTTTGATGAAGCATCTTTATATTTCATAAGCATAGTTGGCCCTCGGTATCCTGAGGGCACTCATTTCTGGATGATTCTTAGATAACAAAGCCCGAGAATGATCAAGTCCCTTATAGAAATTGAGTTGTTGCATTCCCCCTGTGCAGGTTCCTTAAATCATTTCTAGATTGTTTATCACACTTGATACAGTGATGCTACCAAAACAGCTGTTGCACTGTATTATTTGGGGGAGTTATGCAAAGGAAAACTCAATGCAAGTTGAATATAGGGGCATTACAAATGTTGTGTTGTTTTTCTGTATGTGTGCCTTTTGTGTAGGGTGAAGGGGGCACGTGTCGCAGCGCATGGGTGGAGGTCAGAGGGCAACTGAGTCAGTTCTCGCTTTCTACCTTTATGTGGGTTCCAGGAATCAAACTCAGGTTGTCAGGTTTGCTGAACCCCCACTGCCCCCAAATTACAAATATGTGTTAACCTTTTCAATTTGCAGTTCACTAAATTCATGCACATAGAGTCTACAAATAGAACCAACCATGCCCTACACATACTAATGTCAACACACCACATAGTTTATTTTCAACATGTTCTGAAGCTCAGTACATTTAAGCAAGCTGCGCTACAGTTCATGAGTGCTTTCAAATTCCATCTATTTAAGCGCCTCATATTCTTTGAGAATCCAAAAACCATGCTCCCTAGCAAGAAGCCCTCCTTTTGTTGCCCCATGTTAGGGTTAAGTCCCACTATCTCTGAGCTTCTGTCTTATCTAGTTACTATCTGTCCCACAAATTGCAAGGGTCCAATTCCTGCTTTTCTCCTCGTTTAATCCTTGAGGGCCCTATGCCCACTACCAGCTAAACTTTGTTTATAGTTTCCATTTATCCACAGCGTGGATCAATGATTGCAAGAAGGTGAAGTTCTACCCCTCCTGGGTCTGCTCTCCCCCTGCCCCTTTTTAGGAGAATGGATGATACTCAGAGTCGTTTTCTCACACAAAGTCTTGATTCTGAATATTTGTTTCTGGCTGCTGCTGCTGTTTCTTTTTCTCCTTCTCCTTCTCCTTCTTCTTCTTCTTCCTCCTCCTCCTCTTCCTCCTCCTCCTCTTCTTCTTTTTCCTTCTTCTCCTTCTCCTCCTTCTCCTTCTTCTTCTTCCTCCTCCTCCTGTTCCTCCTCCTCCTGTTCCTCCTCTTCATTCTTTTTCTTCCTCCCCCTCCTTTGCTGTCTACTTCCCCACAAACTTTGCTGTCAGTGCTCAGTTCCTCAGCATATGACATCACTCTATAAAGCATAAAACAGAAGAGATGGAAGATGTATCACTTATTTTCCACCCCAGTGGTGCTGGTAGTTTCAGAAACAGAAACAGTTAGCATCTCTTGAGATTCCAATGGTAATAAGAGCAGTGCTGAGAGGAGTAGCTGTTATCAATGGGAACTTGCTATGTCCGCATCCTCCTTGCATGGGAACTTGCTTATAGCATCCCCACTACAAGCATGAGTTCTAAGTTGCATCCCTATCTGTGTTTTATGGAAGAGGGACAGAGGTCATATAGTGAACATCTACTAAGCGCTGCCCACTACTGTGCTCTCTATGTAGGCAAAAATCTCTTCCAGATTTGTGTGTGAAGATTCAACCGTCATTGTCTTTGCTACAGATTCATGTGAAAGTACCTTATGGGGCGTCACCTGCTTAGAGAGGCTAAGGGAAACAATTTGACTAAATGGCCTTTGACTTTTATTGTAAGACTTACAGACAAAATTCCAACCATAAGCAAGGACAAATGGCAAATCAGAAAGAAAAATATACAGCTATTAGGAGCCATTTTATCACACAGTGAAGAGAAAGCCTCTGGCTTTTTCTTCAACCTCATGGGCCTCTGGGGAGCATGACCCCTCCGCGGTATCACCCTGTTTCTCGTGGTTGATGGGCTGTGACTCAACACGATCTCTTTGTGTTCAGGATAAAATGGCATTATTTAAAATTGGCTCGGGCCTGCATACTCCACTGGACTCTTTTTTTTTTAATCCCATTTTAAGTCTTTCCCTTGGGACAGCTTAAACAGCTCTATCTTTTTAATGACAAACTATCCATCCATAAGACTGGAAACCAAATCAAGCTTTTGTCTAGCAACCCGTCTGTTTATTTATTTTCCAAGTTCATGAGTTTATATGCATGCTGCTTTTAATGGGCAGTACATAAAAATGTCTCCTTTTATTTTCTTTTCATTTACATTGTGCTGATAATGGCTATTATCAAGCCATTAGAAGCAAGAAAGTACATTTTTCTCTTCTAAGATGAGCTGCAACTGTGTATGTGTTATTTATGCAGATTGGAAAAAAAGGTTAAACTTGTTTTTTCACTTCTTCCTCTGATATAGATGGTTGCATGTCAGTCATACACTTATCTTTGATGCATATAATTACATGCACAGGTATATGTACATATATATATATACACATACAAAAATACCAACATTATATAATATGTATGCACATCACCACATAAAAATGTATGCTTATAAAACCTGTGAGCATGCATGTGCACGCACACAGGTGTGCGTGCGGATGCACACAAATACACACACACACACACACACACACACACACACACACACACACACACTCAGCTTTTAAAAATCAGAGTGGAAAGTCTATTTCAGGAATGTGAATTCTACTTCACATCAGATTCTGAGGCATTATTATGGAAATCTGTGACATCATAGTTTTGTTTAGAACAAAAGAATTGATGGACTCAGTCCACAGAGTCTATTCAAACTTTCCCAGGCATCAAAAACCATTTTTAGGTTGTATCTGGGAAGCATAAACTATACAGACAAAAATAAAAGGACCTCATTATTGGTCCAGGTGTTCCCAAATGTGTACTTTATACAGACAGGCAAGAGTGTCCCATTCTGAAACCAGGTTCCTCTGGGTTGTTTGTTTGTTTTGTTGTGTTTTGTTTGTTTTTGGGTTTTTTTTCTTTGTTATCAGTTTTGGGGAGGAATCTGAACAGAGTACTGAGATAACCTGGTTCCTTTAGGGAGGATCAAGAAAAGGTCCAGTTGGATCATTTTAGCCTTAAGACGGACAAAATAAGAGAGACTGCGGTTTGTTGAGTATCTATATGTTGCTGGTCTCTCAGTACATGTTATTTGGGGTTGTTGTGTGTGAGGCAATCGTGTTTGAAAAACCGCATCAGCTCTGTGAAGCATCCTCTTTGTTTTGTTGTTGATCTAGCTGTGACAAAGAGTGATCACTGACATCTAAGAAAGGTCAGATTGAAAAGGACACAGTGACAGGAAGTTGAAGTGTTCAGTAGCTAAAAGAAGGTTAACTTCAGTCTTACAATTGAAATTGGGGCCTGGGATGACAGAGTGCATACAAGCTAGGGTACCTCAATAGGGTAGTTTTGTCTCCAGGGGACAGTTAAGCAAGGCCTGCAATTATTTTGAGCATCACTGTACAGAGGTGTGAGTGCTATTGACATATAGGAAGAATTGGTGGTATTCTGTAAAACTTCCGACTGTATACAGAAACCCCCTCATCACAAAAGCATCTGGCTTACAATGCCAGCCGTGTGGAGCTGGAGAAACAGCCTATAGTCTATTGAATAATTCAGTGTTGTTCTGCATGCTATAGTCCTGGCCACTTTGGCCGATCTGCATTCTAACCAAGGTCCAAGAAACAAACATGACATTGTGGGCTTAGGGATAAAGTACCAGGTAGAGAAATTGCGTACTGAGGGTATGATTTCTGCATCTTGGCAGGGTGACTTACCCTTTCAGAGACTCAGTCTATCCATCCACAAATGTTCATGGGGGATAAGATGCAAAGTAAATACTCCAACATTGCATTATTATATTCTTGAATGTGTACGCAATATGCATAGCATGACTGTATGCACGCTGGTAAATATACTTGTGCACACTTACTGAAGCTAGAGGTAGGTATTTTTTCTTTCTAACACATTTCAGCTTGTTCCTCTGTAGATATTGTTAATTAAAAGTATTTTTAGAGCAGTTCTAAGTTAATAGAATACTTGAATATTAAGTACACGGCGTTCTTACATAGCTTTTGATGGAACACATACAAACTTTGCACACTCCTACCATGACTAACTATGGTCTACATGGTTATGTTTCTGCTGCAGCTGATGAAACCCTACTGACAGCATTACCAGGTCTATAACTGACACAAGAGTTAGCTGTTGGTGTTGTGCTTTCCTGACATTGGCTTTGTTTCTTTTAGCTTAATTCAGATAGAGAATTTTCAATTTTGCTGCTGTTTTCAGCTTTTAGTTCTATTGATTTTTGTATCTTAGATTTCACTGGATTCTTCTATAATTCTTAATAGTTCTTTTCTTTGGATTTTAATTTGCTTTTATTTTTCTAGTCTTTTAAAATAGAAATTTAGATGATTGATTTTTCAATCTTACTCATTTTCTAGAAGCACTCAATGTGCACATTTTACTCTAAGCACTTTCTGTGTTAGTGATAAGTTCTGATATTATATTTTAGTTAAATTCAAATATTTTTATTTCTCTTGAGACTTCTTTGTTGATCCATGTGTTAATAGAAATGTGTTGTTTAAATTTTAAATGTTTTGTAATTTTTCTGCTGCCTTTTTTCAATTTCTAATTTAATTCCCTTGTGATATGATGGTAGATACTGCACGATTGTTATTCTTTCAGATTTGTTAAAGAGTTCTTACAGTACATAATGTGGTTTGTATTGACTGTTCCAGATGAGCTTCAAAGAATGAGGAACTTTGCCTTTTGAATGGAGTGGTCTATAGGCATCAATTATACATGATTGATGTTGCTGAGTTTGACTATGTCCTTCTGGTTTTATGCCCACAAGATCTGTTCTATTTTTGATAAAAGAAAAAATTAAAGTAGATGATTATAACAGTAAATCCATCCACTTGCTCTGAAAGTTCTATTAGTATCTCTTGCATTTATTTTGACAATACATAGTCACGTATTTAGTAAGGGGTTTTGTCCCTTTTGGAGTATTGAGTTCTTTATTTTTATACAATGCTTCTACTTCTCGTCATTAATAACTTCTTTCTTCTGGAGTCTTTATTTTTCTGTGATGAACACAGATGCCTTTATATGCCTTTCTATAATACTTTTTATGTGAAGAGTATTTTTATAGACAATATATATATATATTTGAGTCCTGGTTTTGATCCACTCTTTGCATTTTCATTTGAATATTTAGACCATTAACATTTAACATACCTATTGTTGTATCTAAATTCTTACTTACTGTATTTATTGTTTTCATGTTTGTTGGCCTGAAACTGTCTTTCTGCTTTTATCTTCCACAGTGTCACTGGTAATAGTTTTAGTTGAACATTTTATGATTCTTTTTCTTAATTGTATTGTACCAATTGTGTTCAATTTTTGTCTTGTTTAGTAATTGCCTGATAGTATGAACTATCCACTCACAGCTATAGCAACTCATCTTTCAGAAAATACTATACTGCATCACAGATGGTGAAAGCACCTGCTAATTACAAACAACCCTAATACTTCCCTAGTATTTGTATCATAATTTCCACTCATCTCAGTTACATATAGTAATATATATATATATATATATACACACATACACACACATTATTCCTATTATTATGCTTAGGGTTTTTTTTTTTTTTTTGCTAGATCTATTAAAAATAAGAAAAACTAGGGTCCAAGGAAATGCTCAGTTGATCAACTGTGTGCTGCATGGGCATATTTGAGTTTGTATTCCCAACACTCATACATGGAGCCCAGTGTGGTGGTTCAAGCCTGTAATCTCAGTTCCTGGGGTCAGTCAGAGACAGCACAGTACGGAGACTCACTTGGCAAGCCAGCATACTTGATTCATGAACTTTGGTTGTTGTTGTTGTTTTTGTTTTTGTTTGTTTGTTTGTTTGTTTTTTGAGAGAGACTCTGTTTCAAATACTAGGTAGAAAGCAGTCAAGAAAGGTATCTAATGTTGACCTCTGGCTTCTACACGTGTGCACACACATGTCCCTGCACAAACAGGTGTATACATACACACCCTAACAAGTTTGTGCACCACACACACACATACATGCATTGGGTATATAAAAGTTTTTTAATGGGCAAAATCTATTTTTATTATTTTTAAATATTTCTTTTGTGAAGCTCTTGCTTTTATCCTCCCTCAGGTAAATCTGTGTGAGATGTATCTCATGTTATTTTTCTCTGAGTCTATGACATAACTTCATGTTACCTTTCTCTGAGTGTCATCTACCTCACGTTAGTTACCTTTTTCTGAAGAACTTTATTATTTCTGACAAGATACATTCTTATAAATGAATCCCATTAAGTTTTTTTTTTTTAAACGTTTAGTATCCTTTCCGTGAGGGATGCCATTTCCGTACATTTTCTTCTTGTTTGTGTGATTTCTGAGGGGAAATGGCTGTCTTTTTTGTTTATTTACTCCTTTGTTATTTTTCCTTCTTGCATTTTTCAGTATTCTTAATTTTAGTTTTGACCTTTAGAAGTGTTTTATTTTGTTTTGTTTTGTTTGAGACAGGGTTTCTCTGTGTGGCCCTGGCTATCCTGGATTTGCTTTGTAGACCAGGCTGGCCTCAAACTCACAGAGAGTCTCCTGCCTCTGCCTCCCCGAGTGCTGGGATTAAAGGCATCTACCACCATGCCTTGCAATTTTTAGATGTTTTAACATGATGTAAATGTAGTTTGTGTGTGTGTGTGTGTGTGTTTTTTTTTTCTCTGCTTGGGCAGTTCTAGTTTTCTGTGGTTTACCAACTGATTAATTCAGGGATTTTCTGGTCATTAGTGGTTCACCAACTATTTCATGTCTTTCCTCTCTTTCTGAGATTCCCGTTATGCATCTATTGCTGTTTCAAAATTGCTACACAGTGTATTTTTCTAACTTCTTCCCTCTTTGCTGTTAAGTTTTAAAGTTTCTATTGGTATAATCTCAACTTCTGTGATTTTTTTTTTCCTCTGCCATTTCCAGCCTATACGGCCCTTTCAAAATTCTTCTTTTCTTATGCTGTATATTTCTGTGATATTTAGAATTGTTACCGCCCCATTTGTGCTGCTCACATGTTCTTGCACACGTTTACTTCTTCCATCAGAGATCCTATCACATGAATCATTGTTCTCTAAAACTCTAGGTCAGGTAATTCCATATCTTCCTCACATTTGAGTTTATTTCTGATGCTGGTTTAATCCCTTCAACTTGTGATTTTTTGCCTCGTAGTTTATCTTTTTTTTTTTTTTTTTGAAAAATACTCATTTAAAATTATTTTTTAATTGAAAATAAACATTTATATAATGTGTTCCGATTATGGTGTGCCCTCTCCGCCTTCCCACCCACCCAAATTCACATCTTATTTCCCTTTCATTGGAAAATAAGCAGGCATAATAATAATAATAATAATAATAATAATAATAATAATAATAATAATAATAATAAATGTAAGCAAGAAAACAAACCAGAAAAGGACAAAACACACGTGAAACCTCCAGTGCCACGAATGGGTAACATCTAACTGAGTTATGGGCAACAACGCCCCATGGAAACCCTCATTTCTGAGTCTGAAATGGTGTAGTTGCACTGTATGAGTAGTACAGAACTTTTCTGATTCTATGGATCAAAGCCTCAAGGGACAATTGCCCTCAGGACTCTACAGTAAGTGTAAAGAAGTAGCAAACCAGGCTGAGCCTGGGGCTCAAAGGTAGAGAGCATTGTAGGTCTATGCAAGGCCTGGCTCTCCATGCCCAGTGTGGGAAGGAGCAAATTCCCTTTCTACATGACAATCTAGGTCAAAGGAAATGCTCAATAGGTGTGATGTGGGAGGAGGCCTGAGGAGGGAGGGGAAGCACCCTGTGGTCCTATGTTTTTGCCCATGCCTTCGGATCACGAACTTCATCAGCGGGTCTCCATTCACACTTCTGTCTTCCTTCATTGCGTCAGTGTGGTTAGATAGGACTGGAGTTGGCCACCTCCTCTTCCAGGTCACCCATCTCTCATGAAATCACAGCAGAGTAGGCTCTGCTTAAATAGTTTCTCTTAAACGCAGACTTTGTTAGAAAGAGCAGAAGGCTTGGTGTATTTCAAATTGGTTGTTTTCTCTTCCTGATGCAGGTAACATAAAAGAATCATTGTTCTGTATTCACCATGAGGACTTGGTAGAGTTCCAGGAAGTAAACCTAGCAGAAGAATGGAGCCTTCATATGACTTCATCTCACCAGAGAGCTTGACTCTCAGGAGTTATGTGCGCTAAGCCTCCAGTAACTCATCACTTGCAGTTTAGGATCTTGTCTACCGCCGTTGGTTTCTGCAGAGAGTTCTGCTATGAATTTTTTTTTTCTTTGACATGTATTTCTACCTGTCTCTCCAAGTTGAGTAATCATGGCTGGCTTTGTGACTTCAATTTTTTAATGGGTCTGAAAAGTATTGCTCATTTTACAAGCTGTTTAGCTGTTTAAATAAGTTTTTATTTATTTATTTGTATATGTAGTATGTATGTGTGTATATATGTATGTAAGTATTGGGTGTCTGTATGTCTGTCAGTGGTGTGTGTGTGTGTGTGTGTGTGTGTGTGTGTGTGTGTGTGTTTGCTACTGTGCCTGCATAGATATTACAAAATATCTTGTGGAAGTCAGTTCTCTCTTTCCACCATGTCGGTCTGAGAGGTTAAACTCAGATCCTTAAACTTGATGGCAAATGCCCTTCCCTGCTGTGTGTAGTCTCACATGTGGTTTTTCAGCTCTGTTGTTAGGATGGAGTTGAGACTTCTGAATGTCTTATATGCCATAGCCGTATAGGACAAGCCATGTCTCTTCTTTTTAAAGAATACTTCTATCTTATGGTTGGCACATGCTTTCATTCTTATTTGGTTGTAGACTACAACCAAATCACAGTATAGGATGGTATAGTAATCTTCAAGTTCTCCTTAACAGGCTGCAGAGGCCACCGTGCAGACCAGGGAAGCCACAGCAATCCTCTGTAACTCAAAAATCCTTGTCACCATGCACAAGAAACACTGGACTATAAAGAAAAGGAATGAAGATAGAGGACAGGGGATATATGCCTCAAAATGGGTATTATTGAACTCAGATGGTTCAAGAAAATTGCCCAAGGCCACACTGCAAATCTGTAGGGAAGCCAACACTTAAACTTCACAAATCTCTCTTTCAAGCCTTCTGCTATTTTTCTTTAGACAGAAAGGAATCCCTTGGCTGTAGAAGCTATAAACAGGATCCTGATCTCAGGTACTTACAAGAAAGCAGAGAAAGGCAATCTTGTTATTGATAAGACATAGAAAAGAATGAAATGGAATGTGTTGTTTACTGCCTACTACAGAAAACAAAGAAATAAGGAACATCCATCAATTCTTTCACATTGGAAATAAACTTTCTGTTGAAAAACATGAAGGAATTCTTGGGTTGGATATCCAGCTCATTTTGTAACTTTTCTTTTTTTTTTTTTTTTTGCCTGCAGCAGTTAGGTGGCTTTTTCTCCAGCAGGGCTAGTACATAACCTTTTTGTCAGTTGACAGTTCTATTCCAGCTTTTGGGTTCATCTGAGAAACTGGACAATTTTTGGACAAATTAACGTTATAATCAATGTACTTAATTTCTATAAAGGAAGAGTTGGGTAATTATAAAAATATTAAGATTGTTAAAGGTTATTGATGAAATGGTTGGAAACGTCAAAGTTTACCAACAAATGTTCATCAAAGATTATCTTTATCATGACTAGTGCCAAAATTATGTTTCTTATATTATTTACCATGATAAAATTATCATCTTCATAACATCAACACTATCACCTTCATCACCATTATGACCATAACCAGCATCATTGTCTTCATAATTTTCATCATCATCTTCTTCATCATAACCTACCTTTATCATCACCACAGCCATAATCATTATTGAGTTACTACCTCATTGTCATCATCATTACCAGTCTTAGTCAGTGTGCTATTGCTGTGAGGTGACACCATGACCACAGAAACTCTTATAAAAGAAAGAATTCAATTGGGACTTGTTTGCAGTTTCAGAAGTTTAGTCTATTATCCATGCAGGAAACATGGAGGCACTTAGACATGGTACTGGAGAAGCAGATGAGAGTTCTATGTCCAGATCCACAGGCTACAGAAAAAAAAGAGAGACATTGGTCTGGCTTGGGCATTTGAAACCTCAAAGCCTACCCTCTGGCAATAGCATGCCTCCTAGTCTTTCTCAAGTAGTGTCACTGCCAGATGACTAAGCACTCAATATATATGAGGCTCAGATCTTTATATGAGATCAAGCACACACGGAGGTTGTCATTGGTTGGCATCTTCGAGATATGGCAAGGAATGTCTTATGACATACTAACTTTGTCCCACTGATCTTTAGCCAGTTTTTGTTGGATCTGAAAATACGAGCATACCTTTTCCCCTGTGTTACTTATCTTTGAAGGACAGTTGGTAAAATTGTGTGGGTTAAATTATTATCAAAACTCTTCAAATTTATGTGTTTATGATCCAAACTGGAAGGCTGAACTTTCTTCTTTCTACGCATAGAAAGGGTAGATGTCCTTGACAGTTCAGAGATTATTCGCACATGTTTTAATCATCTTCTCAGATTGCTCTTGTGCTCTATAACCACTGTACCAAAACCCTTCCTTTCCAAGCCATTCCCCTCATATTCCACAGAAGATCTTAGATGCTCAAGTAATTAGGTGGGTTCGGATTCAGACTCCATTGTAAACAATTCCGTTACTGTTTATGACCTCATCTCTCTGGGTTGTCTATTCCTCAATGTGTGATTGACAGTATGCACATTAACTGATTTTAAGAAGTCCTACTACGTGAGGCTGCTTTAGATGTTTGATAAAGGTGACAGGTCAGAGGCTCCATACAGCACAGAGGAACCTTCACAGGCATATAAGTCTTTACAGTTCACAAGGCAAATGTAATTTATAAGATGGGAACAATTCTGGCAACAAGAGAAGGAAAGAACTTGACAGTTACTATTGAGAGGTGTCATGGATATCTCTTCTGTCAAGACTACTTTGAGAATTAAGTTAACGGATGAACTTACCTCCCACATACACAGTATGGTAATGGACACCAGCCCTGGGCGCAGAATGTATTGACTGGAAATCCTACTCCACCTCCCATCAACTACAGTGAGATGTCAACCCAACCCCCAGGGTAATTTTTTTATGTATAAAATTGATGTGATAACTTTTCCTTTGGATCTTGGAGATGTGAACAAAATATAATATGAAAATTGCTTCATATTAGATGATCTGACTTAAAGGAAGTGCTCAGTTCACAGCTGCTGAGTGGGTCCTTCACCTTCTGCTCCGTCTTAGCTTTTGGCAGACCAGGACACATATTTTCATGGATTATTATATTTCTGTGGGGAGAGACTGGCATGCAGGGCAAGACAAGACAGCTAAGAGCTGCTTTTTGGTAAGGTTTCTCTTAGGCTATTGTCAAAGCCCCTGTGGATATTATCTTTCTTATAATTTCAAGAAAGTACAGAGTGTCCAGGGGATGTTGCTGTGTAAACTGGCCTCTGACAATAGATGATGACGTTTGGTAAGGTGAGGATTCAGTATTTAAGAAGGCACTCTGCTAGGCCTTGGGTTATTAATTTCTGAACCTCCTATGGACTCTCTTGGCCCTTTGGGAGAAAAAAGTTTAGTCAAATAATGCAGGAAGCTGTGATATTTAGGTGAAGGCACAAGAAATACTCCTCTGTAGATCACCAGAAAGTACATATCAATATTTCAAGCAAATTTACATGTTGAAGCTCAAATCTTTGAATGATTCTCATGAGATGGGGATTTGGGCTTGGAGATTTTTGTTTCAAAAGTTCTCACAGTCTATCAAATCTAACTCAGACCTTCAGACTTATCACAGACGTCTGTAAGGATGCTTTCTCTGTCCCCTTGGGTTATAGAAGCCTGATTCCTACCCTCCATCTGTTGACTAATTATGCCATAGGTTTGTAACCGTTACAGTGAATACTCAGGACAGATTCTCCTCCCAGTGGTCCTTTCATTTGTGTCCCCAGTGCGGGCACTTCCCTCCCCATGAGCTAAATGTGTCTACCACTCAGACTTTCCTTTTCAGTCTTTAACCACTGTGAACAGTTTGGAGGTATGTCAAAGATAATCTTTCTATAGAAGCTAAATGTAACAGACAAACTTCAATTTTCTACTAAGGTTGAAATTTCTCTTTGCGGAAACCTAGTTTCGTTATTGTTCAGTTTCAGAAAATCATGTAGCCAACTGTCTTCTTCCTTCTTAGGGCCTAATTTCCCCCCTTAGTTTCTTAACTGGAGGTAAGGTATGAAAAATTGTGTAAGAGAGGTGTTATTGATTGGTATTTTCTAGGTTTGTCATGGTATGTCTTGTTAGAAACTCACTTTTCCTACTTACCTCTGGATGGACAGACTATGTCTCTGTTTGGGTTAGAAATAGGCTTGTTCTCCATCCATGATTGCTGAATTTCTGCTCAGCATTCCCAGAAATTCCAGTTAGAAACTATGATTTATTCCTCGTCTTACTTTCTGTCTGTCTGACTTTCTTTCTTCCTTCCTTTCTTTCTTTCTTTCTTTCTTTCTTTCTTTCTTTCTTATTTTTACAGTATTATTTTTGGCCATATATATATATGTAGCTCATATATATAAAGTAGCTCATCCCCCTTTCTCTTTAAATCTTGCCCCGGGTGGCCCTAAACCCACTCTGTAGTCCTGGCAGGCCTCCCACATGTAACCTTCCTGCCTCTGCCTCCCAAACAGCTGAGGTCATAGGCATCTGCTACCAAACCCAGCACAGGCAGGCCTCTTCAAAGACCTAAGAGCCTGAGGCCAGCAACACACAGTTCTCAGCCTCATTCCATTACTAAGTTTTCTAGCCAGCCTTCCTCGTGTAGACCTTACTGAACCTTTTGAAAAGGGTGACAGATGCTTAATAAAATCCTACCCAAGTTTTAAGAGATTTGATGTAAATTTCAGAATAGTGCTACCAAGGTTTCTATACTTGGTGAGAAGAAAATTCTCCTCTTTACTCTTATCTTAGACAGTTGGGTAGACTCATAGTATATTATTAACTTTTATCAAAAACTGCCCTTCTTTAATTTCCCATGGCTTTTGGCAGGATGGGGTCATTTAACAATTTCCATCACAATTTCCCAACTCTGCAGTGTCTTGAATCTTCAGGGAAGCTCCCATGTTAACATTCCCTTTTGACATGATTAATGATTAACTTGCAATTACCCTACAACAACAGAGAAGCCATCTCAAGGGTCTACAGTATCCCAGTTTGCACTTAGTAAACACTTTCCTTATTTTTTCAAACTAGAGAATGAACAGAATTTTACTTCTATGGAGCAAGGAAAAAATAAAGAAGAGAAAAAGAACAGGGACTAGAGTTTGAATTAAATAAAAATCTTTGGAGGGATTTGAGAAATACCCTCAGAAAAATTTGTTAAATGTAGATTTGAAAGTGTCCTAATTACACTGTAGCTCTGAGACCCTATTTGTCCAAGCCTGTAATAATCAACTGTGCTCCATATAATCAAAGCGAAACACATGCTTGTTTGGTGGACCACATACTCTCTTTAATTTTCTTCCTAAGCATGCTATCAGGAGCAAAGCATCATCAATTTAAAAGCTTCTTAGTAGCTGAGTGAGTGGAAAATAAATGCCCAGTTAAGTTCCTAAAGAGTGAAAAATAACACAGATACCACATTTTCAATTTATTTATTTTTTATCTTAAGTGTGAGTTCTCACATATGAAACACCAGTAATTAACCTACGGGCATGAACAATGGGAATTTCAGGGACATGAATTTTATTTATTTGTAGCATCCTCTATTGGCTCTTACTTAGTTGAGCACCACTATCTCTGTATTCATGGCGCTTGCAACACATTATACTTCTGTAAAATTGCTAGGTACGAGAGAGGAGATCTCCATCCTGGGCACAGTGATTCACGGTCACAATATCTGTTCATTTTACTGTAACAGATGCAACAGAAAACAAGATTTTTCATAGTTCTGGAGTTAAGAAGCTGAGATCAGAGTGGTGGCACAGTCAGGTTGTTGGCAAGAGCTTCATTCTTGGTTGTCAGACAGATACCTGGCTTTTCGTTTTTCTTTTACACAGAGTTTCTCTATGTATCTTGGCTGGACCAACAACTGGCTGTACAAACTGGCTGTCTTTGAACTCACAGCAGATCCGACTGCCTCTGCTGCCATAGTGCTAGGATTAAAGGCACATACTACTGTGCTTCGTGATCGCTGGCTTTTCAAAGTGTCTTTTAATGACAGAAAAAGAGGACAGGTCTTCTCGTTCTGTTATGAAGACACCGATCCCATTGGGAGTCTCCATCCTTATTGCCAGGTCCGTACCTGGCTCACATTCAAATAACATCGCATTGCTATTTATGGGTTCAGTGTGTGACGATGGAAGGGGACGCAAATGTTCAAGCTGTAGCAGTTACAGACCCTAAGCACAAGAATTCAGAGTGAGCGAAGAGAGAAATCAAAAAGCTTCGGAAGTGAGCAAAGACAGTTAAGTGAGAGTAAGGGCCTTGCCGAAGGGGCCTCTCTTCTCCCCGCCCCTCACCCCCTCTCTCTTCCTTTCCCTCCTATTCTTTATTTAGGTCTCTCCTCCCTTAAGTCTCTCCCCTTTGCTCCCGATCCTCTGCCTTTCTTCTCCTACAGCCCCCTCCTCCTTCTTGCACCGTTTCTTTATTTATTGGTAGGTGTTTGGGCGTGTGCAGTTAGTTATTCTTTCCATACCTGGATTTGTTTCTGACATTAGAGCTGGCCCTTGACCTAAGGCTGCTGTGCAAAAGAAAGGGCAGGAAGACTGACTCCCCTCCCCCCCGCCCCCCCCCCCCACCGCAAGAATGAGCAGGTGAAGTCACATCCCACTGAGTTTATCCTGAAAATACTGAAAGGGATGTCCAAAGAGCCCTCGGGTCCTGAGCAAATCAGTCCACCCAACAGGAGAAGCACAACACCGCCGTAGGACAGACGACTCACCCCTTCAACTAGTGGGTGAGCAGCTTTTATGCTCTACACACAGTTCTACCTCACAGGGGTAAAAAAAAATAAATAAATACCCTTGATCTAGTGAAAGATATAGCTATTAATTAGTTATCAACGTAAAAGTCAAATTAACACTGCGATCGATGCAGTCAAAATAAGTTCTCAGAGGACGGAAGAGAATGTCTAAGTGAGTGCCTTGGAATTCCCAAGAGATGAGAGGCAGTGGCAGGGGGGTGGCAATCGATTTTATGACTCCAAACCTGAACTTTGTATCTAAAGTTTAACTTGGCAAAATTGTTGCAGCTACTCAGCCTTTGTTTTATTGCAGTATTTTTCTTTCCCTATTCTTCTATTCGCTCACATATCTGTTTTCTGATTCTGAATAAATATGTTTTGGTGTGTGGTAATGGTCCAGAAATCACAGAAGGAAGACCCTGGAGTTAAATAATAAGTAAAACAATAAGTATTTATTCTGCAGAAAGAGCCTGTATGTAGGAGAGAATGATCCATACAAAATGGTGGCGACCCTGACCGGGAGCTCAAAGGCTCTTTTAAAGGCTTCCAGGGGAATTCTGTCTGTGGCTGTGTGACTCTAATTGGGGTTGGCTGGAGCCTGTGGAAGTAGGCAGGTGCTCATGGAGTCTACTTGATTCTAGCCACAGGCCTTTTAGCAATGTCTGGTCCTCACATTCCCTCCTCCAGGGTTGTTCCATCTCAAATCCTTGAGTGGGGTTTAAGGGCTGATACTGGGATTTTTTTTTAACACCATGAGTTGAACAGTAGAGATCCAATAGGGCTTATCCTGGCCCTTCAGTGTGTGTTTTAACAATTTGGACTGACTGCTGTGATGACTGATCTCATTTCACAGAGATTCTGTGTGGGTGAGGAAGGACCACAGCATCAAGGTGGGCCTGAATTTGAATCCTGGTTCTACCTTTTTCCTCCTGTGTGCCTTTAGAAGAATTGCTAAAACTCGTGATCTGTTCCCTTGGGTGTTAGAGTTATTTCTCATAAATCATTTTTATTGTATAAGCTGCAGAAGAGAAACTTCTGATAGAATTTTCAAAAGCATCCCTTTCATGGGTGTGTTTTCATCCACATAACTTTGGCTTTCCTATTTTGACTGATGTGGAAAACACATGTACATAACTGGAATGCAAAATTAACCCACTTGGCATTTTGAATTCTGTGTCTAAGCCTTCAATATCACTTTTCCATTAACATGGGCCTTAGTACCTTTGAATTTTGAATCTTTTGAAAACTAGTAATCTGGTAGGTGCAAAAATATGGCTGAAGAGTGGATTCTTGGGGTGCCAAAGCAGTGACATTAGCTTTCCTGGTACCACTGAGAGTGTGAAAGGTGAGCTCCCATGATAGGAGAGGATGCAATCTGAAGAAGAACAAAGGATGGAGACCAGAGGCTAAGCTCGCTAGTACATTTCCAACCCCCCCCTCTGACTCATCCTGATTCTACCACTGCTCTATGACATCCTGATTTTACCTCCTTCTGTGAGGAAAAGGAAGGGTTGTAGGCGGGAAAGGAGGAGGAGATACAGGGGAGGGAGAGAGAGAAGAAAGATTAGTAATATTACCCCTCTGGGGTAAGGAATAAATAGCCTCACAATTTTGGGGCTTGGAGATGAACAGAGAATGTAATTAGAAGAATTTGAGGGCTAGCCCACCTCCCTGGGCTAATTTGGGGACCTCCCTGGGCTAATCATTTCAGGCCTTTCATCAGTGGAGAGTTGATTTAGTCAGTGAAAAGAAATTCTGTAGTTAGCTTTTCAGGCTATTTAATAATACATCAAGTATACTTGTTTAGAAGCATGCAATATAAACATTGGGAAATAAAATTCAACTTTGAAAAATAATTATGCTGTTTCAAAGGTAATCTATTATTATTAAGAACCACATGAAAACAAAAAAGCAGTGATAGAAAATGAATTACATGTATAACTATACGCACATATGTGAAATGTGAAAATATTCTATTTTATTGTATTATTAAATGGTAAAAATGTACTTCTCTATGTTTATAGATTTGATATAGTTATTATAGATACATGTATTTTTTTAAAAAATCAAGAAGTACCTTTTTTATAGTTTACTACTTTGTATAATCCCACTAATAATATGCAGAGAATATTCTCTCCTGACATGGAATATTCTTAGAATATAATATCTTTAATTAATGGTAGTATTCTTTATTGAAATCTTTATTGACTTCTTCATAGTTAACAAGATTTAGGTTATTACTGAGAATTTTCTCTGTAAATAGCCCCATGTTGAAATAATTGCCTTGCAGATGGGACTTTGTATGAAATTCATTCTTTGGGTGGATTCCAAACAGATTAATCAATCAAAATATATAGATATTTTAGAGATTTTGATACTTCTTGCCAAATTATATTTTGTAAAATTTTATTTTTTTATTGGGAGCATTATACTATCTTCTCATCAGACCCTTGTCCAGCCTCTGTGTGTATGTGTGTGTGTGTGTGTGTGTGTGTGTGTGTGTGTGTGTGTGACTTTCTGTCCATCTGTCTGTCTGATTATTAAACACCTCTAATCAATGTCCCAAATGTTCAGTTGTCCTTTCAAACTTTTTTCATTTGTATGATTCTTTCTCTTTTGAATTTTCTTTTATTCATATCTGTGAAATATTCTTAACCACTTAAGTTTTTTACACGTATCTCTTATTCTTTATGTATTTCAAGTGGATCTTAAGTACCTTAAGCAAAATAAAATATCAGAGTAGGAGAATAAGAGCTATAAAGAAAAAATAAGGAAGAATGGGAAATAGAGGACGGTAGGAACATGGGCTTTTTTTTTTTTTTTAATCTTTCCCTCTGGTATACACAGGAAGATTCTCCTGTGAAACAAGGCTAGCGCTTAATGAAGACAGAGAGTGAATTAGATAGATCTCAACTATTGCTGGCTCACTACTCCCATGGTGTCTTGCAGTCAAAAGGTATTTAGAAGCCAGAAGTGAAATTGTACAAATCCATCAGGAGTACTGCCTTCAAGGTGACCTCAGGGGGGAGCAGAATGCAAGCTGGATGCCTGGTGGTGAGGACAGAAAGTCTAAGGGGAGTGGCAAGTAACAGTGATTGTCTCTGTGGGAAGTCTGGAAGGCACACAGCAGAGGAAGATGAGCTGGCAGAGGAACCACTACCCTCTCTGAGAGTTTGATGTCACTTGTCATTTCACATACAGAGGTAATATCTCCTGTTGTTCTTGTGTGACTGGAAAGCCTTTCTTCTTGCTTTCTCCTTAATTTTGTGACATTGATTAGAAATATGACTAAAGGAGACCCAAGAATCACCATGGAGCTCAGGAATCGAGGTTAAAAACAAGAGTTAGCTCCACCAAAAAATGCATCAACTTAGCATAAAACAAGAGTGCAAAGGAGTGTGGAAAAGATGTATTCATTTGTGTCTGTAACTGGAATCCAGAGCTATGCCTAAAGGCTATGAGATGTCATCTGGGGATGGTAACTGGCTTCATAGCAATGGCTTGGTCATAGGATACAGAAAAGTCTCATCTCTATGGTGAAAGGTGGTGACATCCCTGAGGAGTCCAGCACAGTTGACTGGAGTGCTTTTAGAACACCAGTTGCCATCTGGTTCCTATTGTGCAAATCTGAATAGCATGAAGACCCAGTTTAGTTTAGTTTTTAAGGTTGTGAGGTTTATGGATACTATCATCCAAATCATCGTTATACGCTTTAGTACTGTAAGATGTTGCTCACATTAACTCAGTCTGTTTAGATGCTATGCATCGTGCAGAACACTGCAGATTACAAAGTGCACACCACAGCTTGGTGGGATCATCACTGTAGCTATGGCCATGGTTATTAAGTTACACACACACACACACACAGAGAGAGAGAGAGAGAGAGAGAGAGAGAGAGAGAGAGAGAGAGAGAGAGAGAGAGAGAGAGTCAAGGCTAGGAGGTCAGACGTCTTAGGGAGCACTACTACTGTTTTGTTAAATGGGCATGTTGTCAAACAGCCTTCTAACTATTTATGTTTATCGCCATAGGTTAGTGATGCACCCAGCCTGAGTCCCAGAAGCTCCTTTTTCCCCCCTGTGGATTAGGGTTAAGGCAGAGACTTTGAATTAATCAAAGTACTGCAAATCATTGACTATTGAGTGTTATTCACCCAAATGGGACATGTATATCACCTTCTCCAAGCCCAGAGAACACAGAAGAAGAATAGGGAGGGAAGCTTGTAAAGCAGGAGGTTTGGAAGGAGTGCTGTGAAATGCTTATTTCTGGATATGCCTTATCTGCTGTGACCATAATGCACGACAGCTCTGTCTACCTGCACAAGACATTCACAGACACAGGCATATACTGGGATGCACCCCCCCCACACACACACGCTGTACATACATGCACACTCTTGAACACACATATGCAGACGCATAATCACACAGACATGCATGCATACACATAGGCACAAACAAGCACACACAAAGGTACACACACACATACATATAAAGTCAGGAAAGTAAGAAAATGGGCTTGTTGGGAAAAGAAGGGATCAGCAGTAGCAAGAGAGGAAGATAAGAGAATAATGGGGTGATTATAATCACAATACATTGTCTACAGTTATGAAATTTTCAAAAACTGTTCTAAAGTTGAAAGTGTTGATGGTTTCATAATCTTACAAATGTGCTTTCCTAGCATCCACTGAACTGTGCAAATGGGCAAGCAGTTTGCCTTGTGAATTATTTATCAATGAACCTTTTATTCTTTTTCTTTTTTTCTTAAGCACCAGAGACTTGGATTTGCACACTTCTTAGAAAGCTGGAGAGAATAGGTGCAAAGAGAGTCCTTGGAACTTCCTAGGCGGGCGTGTCCCCTCTGATGCCATTGCCTTAACCATCAGCTGTAGCCACTTCCTCCCAAGATTATCTGATTCAGGGTCTTAAATGCAGTTGGCTCTTCTGGAGCAGACCACTCACTGATTTCATTTGCCGGGACATCCTACACTGTGATTCTACACAATGTGCTGGGAACACAATATCACATCAGTTGGATAAAGTCTCCAGCAAGTCATTGTTGTAGTCATTTGAAACTAATTCTCACCTCTGTGCTACAGAAGGGCATAATGGCAACAGAAGGTCTGGTTCTGGGAGTGGCAGATGCCTGAGAAGGTCTCTGATCATACAGGCAAATAAATAGGGAGAGTTAAGGATGAGCTGAAAACAGAGGAAGCCCACAGGCCTGCACTTGGATGTCCATTTCAATGAAGCCAGAACACAGCCCATTATTTCCAATGCAAAATTCCTGGCTATGGCCCAGGCCACTCAGCTGTTGGCTTAGCACAGGCCAGAATGCCTGCAGACCTCTTCCAGGTGTTGCTGCCCTCACTCCACTCTCCTCCCCAGCCTGGCAGATGCCCTTTCCAATGCACGTGGGCGGCTGGATTCTAACTCTCACCACAGAAAAAGCATGTGGCTACGTTAGCCTGAGTTCTGCCTACATCAGAGAGAAAAGGCTGACAGTGGAACCTGAGCCATGAAAACAGCAGAAGTGGATGGTGAATGAGTGCAGATGGTCCCTGCGGAGCCTCGCTGTGGGGCCCTTTGTTTGTTTGTGAACAGAGATAAGGGAAGGGCTCAGGGCTGCCAGGCCCCCCACAGCAGCAGGCAAAGCTGAGTCTCTCAGTCAACCCAATTCTGATGTCTCTGCTGGGCTTCTGCTCCTCAAATCCCTATTCCCACTCTTCTTTTCACAGAAAGACACAAGAAATGATACTATTATATATTCTTGCTGAACATCGTTTGTTTCAGCTTTCGCTGCGTCCCTACGTTGGAGGCATTATCACTCTATTTATTTTACACGGGAGGAATGTCAGAGTTGGGAAACAGAGCACCTTAGCTACAAACACAGAACAGTTCTTGCCTCAAAAAAGAAAAAGACAAGCTATTCTAGAACTAAACCTGAGTGACCATGTACTAGAAGTCCAGATTCAGGTTGCCCCAAACACCACGTGCCAGTGTGGCAACAATTTCATGCCTTTTTAGAAAGTCATAAAGTCAACTCACTTTTCAAATATATTGCTGGGAATATCGGACAGGCGCATGACAATAAAGTGGAAAAATTCCTGCTCTTGGTTTTACATGCTATCTGGTCAGAGACTCAGTTCGGGGGTTGGTTGAAGCTAGCGTTCCGTTGATGCATTTCCAAAGGCTCTTCTGATAGTCTCAGGATGTTAGGTCAGACACAGAGGCGAACAATGAAAGGCGGGTAAGACTTTTAAAGATACCTAAGATGGCTCGGCTCTAGATCTGCTGCAGTCCGCCTTCTACACTGAGGCAGTCCTGTTGGTCTAACAGTATTAGAGAATCTTTAACAGAGGGATAATTTTTCTTCCGGGGCTTCAGTCCAAATTCTCAACATCCAAAAGTGGTAGATACCAGACCCCAGACTCAGTCTCAGGCTAAGGCGATGCTCAAGGCTAAGTGGAAATAGCAATATTATTCAGAAAATATTTTAAAATATAATCCAGAGATTTAACTCTTAATATAATGAGATGCATTTCTTTCTAGTTCTATTTTGCATACTTGATATCTATTCATTTATTCAATGGCATGCAACTTTACATTTTGCATTTAAATGCACTGTTTTGATAAGTTAGCATCATAAACTTTTGTAATACAACTATAAATGATTTGTTTCTCTGGATATCATTGTTTACAACATGCATATATATTATAGTTCATATCTATGAACGTTGAGTATGCGTTTGTATACAGCTTGTCCTATGTCATGTTGGGACAAGGAATGATGATTCCACGACTCTCTTTTCATGTACAACTGTGTGTTGCATTTCTTACTCTTGTGACAAAATGCTTGATAGAGGCTACTTAAGGGAGAAAGGATTTCTTGTGGCCAGCAGTACAAAAGACTGTCAGGGCAGGGAAGGCATGTTGGTTGGGACCAGCTTGATTTCTGTCAGATGCAGCAGCAGAAACATGGGGTATGGCTTCCTCACCTCCCTGTGAATCAGAAAGCAGAAAAAGAAATGCTGCTAAGAATTGGACTCCATTGTTAATTCATAACGCCATCAGCCCTGGTGGCCCACTTCCCCCTCCTAAGGGCTCCGCAGTCTTCACAAACAGCATCACCATCTGGGAAACAGTTGTCGAAACACAGGAGCTAGTGGGGACAGTTTACAATCAAACCATCACAGTAACAATGTCCACTTACCAATTTTTAACAGTAGCAGTGGAAAGATGCTTTCATTTACTTCATAGTAAGAGCTACATCTTAGCAACTGTTGCCTTGAACGGCACATATATGGCTTATACCTCTTATTTATAGGGCTACCAATGCACACGGGTTTGCACATATTAATGCTTGCATGTGTTAATTTATTTTTCTTCTGTGGCACTGTCACAAAATACAGCTGTACAGGCAACTGCACAGAGCCATCTGCTGTAATAATTATGTGACACAAGTCATACAGCAGGGACCACCCAGCTCTCCATCCCCCCCTCCCCTCCTACACATACACCTAAGACTTGACAGAAAAGACAGGCATTGACAATAAAGAAACCTCTTTCTGCATATAATCAGCTTCTTGACCCTTCTCCAGGACTTGTGCAAAAGGGAATCTTTTTGAGAAAATGGAGTTCTGCAAGACTGTAGTCAGGCTATGAGGAAGAGATATACGGGTATATGGATTCAAGGCCTCCCATCCTCCTTAGACTCCCTCCCTCATCCCCAACCAAAGTATAATGTTTTAGTTTCGTGCATATAAATAGCATCATACACTGAAGTGCATGCAGTGTAAATACACCCCCACCTTCTATGACAAATTTGATGTAATTCTTTCAGCATGGCTTTTGTCAAGTTTTTTTCCCCATCACATGCCAGGCATATGTCCTCTTAGCACCCTGTACTCTTGGCTTGTGTGGACACCAAGTGCCTCCTCCCCCACGTCACACTTCTTCTTTCTCTTCCAGAGGTGTAGAAAGGGGTCTGCAGCCTGCTGTGCCTGGCTGAGGTTTATGGAGAGGGAGGTAAAGCTGAGAGGCGCCAGGCACGGTTTCAATTACACTTAGCTTGTTCTGAGTTCTTTAATCATGACCTCTTTCTCAATGGATCCTTTCAGAAAAGCCAGGGGGAGAATAAGCAATTGGAAACTATAGTAGTAATCAGGGTCCCAGACCGCCAACTCCACTGAGAAACATGCTTGAGACATACAATTCATCGAAGAAGAACAAAACTCAGACTAGCTATTCCTGAAGGCACTCATATATTGGGGGTGGGGCTGAAAGAGAGAGAGAGAGAGAGAGAGAGAGAGAGAGAGAGAGAGAGAGAGAGAGAGAGAGTTGTACATAGCAATCATAAACAGTAAATTGAAACCTTAGGTGACAATAATTATGCTGTGTTTTTAATTAAGAGGTCTCTTGGGCCAGATGTTCCCTGAAAGAAATTAAGATGCCTCTTGGGATGTGTAATGAAATTTACACCCCCAGAGCTAGCGGGGAGAACAGGGGTGGTGGACCGGATGCTCTGCAGACTTACGGGCCTGAAGCCTGAGACTGCCCAAGATGGAGAAAGGAAGAGGAGAATGATCTGAGGTTTGGGTGTGGAGCTGTACCCTATGCCCCAGGCTATGGCATTTGTATTTGCTCCTGAGCAGCTGGTTTGGCAGAGCATGCCTGCTTCTGATTAACACAAAGAGGACAGCTAGCGGCTGAGCTGCTGTCCGGTTTGGCTGGCTCAGGAATCTCTGCTATCTTGGACTCATCGTCTTGAGGACGAACTAGTAGAAGTACCCTGTGTCCACCCTGGGCCTCTAATCAGTAGACTCCGGCTCCCAAACGGTGGAGCATATGACTGGCTTTAGCACTGGGAGAACAGGGTGGACTATAGTTCATTTTGCCAACTTTCTCACTCTCCAGACATCTTCCTGTCGAATAATTTTTCAGCATGTGCTTGCCATTTATTGTCCCATGAGCCACCAACTATTAAGTGCCAAAGTCCTAAATAAGGAACACAGAGGTGGGGACATTTTCCCACAAGGGCAAATGGAGAAAAGAACAGCCATCATATCTCTAACGGCCAGGGACACTTTCTAGGCAGTTTCCATAGCGTATTCCATGGCACTGTCAGAAGAACACTCGGAAGTAGATGGATTTGGTTAACTTAGCTAACTCACGGTGCTTGCCCAAGCTTATACCATAAGAGAGTGGTAGAGTGAGAGGGACTCTAGGCAACATATGCTTACAGACTGGTCTCTCAGTTCTCATGAAAGGAAGCAAAGGGGAAAGAATTTGAGGAAAGATAAGAATTGGAGAGATAATCTAAGTGTTGGAGGTAGAACAATCAATTAATCTCCAGTGGGCCAGAGTTAAATTTTGCTCTGAAGAGCTAGGTGGCAAAGAGGCGATTCTCTGGTTTGCCTGCACTCTGTTTCGTAATCCACTCAACCTTGACATTGTAGCACAAAGGTAAACAGGGACAGTATGTTCATGAAGAGTGTGGCTGTCTTCTACTAAACTTCTGCTTTACCAAAATAGGTGGACTTAATCTATAGGATTTGGCTTTCCAATCCCTGTTTAAAATCTGATATATGGCCTTGAAAGGGAATCTACTTCAATATTTTCATTCATTTACAGATTTACTGAGGGTATTAGAATTTTTGGTTTGACCCCAGAACCAATGCCTTTCCCTTTCTACAATAAATGTGCCACACATCTCATTATTAGCACCAGTTAGATGTTGGGGTGAAATTCCTAAGTCCAACCATAAAACTGTTGCCTTTGCCATCTAAATTGTGTTGATTCTATTTACACAATTAATTGAAGTGAATATATAGAGAAGTCCTTTGAACAGTGTGTTTCAGTTTGGGACCGAGAGTTCTCAATGGCATAGGATGCTACTGAGCATCCCCTAAAGCCTTGTGTCCTTCTTTGAGTCAGTAATATCCTGTTATTACTGCATATGTAAGAAGACCAGTGGCCCTGTTCAGGCAGACATTCTTCTGACTTTGGACTTGCTATCTTTAGTGTCTTTGGTGACAATGACATTTCGTAGAGGTGTCACTGTCCTCCTCTCTGTTCAAATCAAGTTAAACTATGTTCCTCCACACAGCCTAAATATGCTGAAGGCCTGATCCTCAGCTCAAGCAATTTTCAGATTCCCCCATCTAAGCTCTTTGGACATGATCTAGTGGCTCCTGGGGCCCAGTGAAAACTCGACTGATGGAGTCTGTCTCTGGCCAATGTAACTGAGGAGCTGTTCTCAGCGTTCTTACCTGAGTCTCATTGATAGAAATGAGAAGTATAAAAACCCAACCCCGACTTCCATCCTTGTTACAGGCTTCTGCAGGGCTGCTTAGAGTCTCTTATCATTTGGAACCATTTAATTCTTTTTTTTTTTTTTTTTAGGACCAAAGGTGTGCTAAGTTATCTCCTTTGTAATACAAAAGGACAGACACACAGTGAGCATGGAAATAAGGTTTTCCCCCTATTATTTTCCATTTGTTTTTGAAATATTAAATCAGAGCCTGTTTTCAGGAAAGGAGGCATGCCAGATGCAGTCCACACTTATGAGCAAAGAGTCTGTGAAAGCTATCGTAAGTACCAGAGATCCCCACCAGCTTTACTGAGGCTGCCTTTGGAGTTTATGACTGATAACCCACTGGAAAGGGCACATTCCCAGTATGGTGTCTGACATGTTACATGGCTTTCATTTTGTAGGATACCCTTACTTACAATGTGGGTTTTAAAATTTTCTATTTCCTCTAATATGTTACATATGATCTACCTGCAAGATTCGCCATGGGTCCCTGAACTAAGTGCTGAAGACATAAGGAAGTATATATTGGAAATACTAAAAGCAAATATACAAATTATATCAATTGACCTTATATGGCAAGGATAAAATTCAAGGAAAAAAAATTTCTATTTTACGTGTTCTCACATTTGATCCAACCTTCCCTTCTAATTCTTAAAGACATAAATATTTCACGATGTATATATTTGGAACCAGAGATGTTCCATCCATTCTTTTGTTGCTCATCTGCCACTGAAAGCATCTCCCAGTCTTGCCATTGCTTCTCATTAGATAGAAAAATGTGTTCTCTGGATTTCATCCCACTTATGAATGCCTGTGGGAGACCTGGAACTCAGCACAAATACAACAGTCAACCAGTGATTTCCCTGTGATTATCACCTTTATTTATTTGCCTACTGTACTTGCGCATGCCCCGAGGAGGTGGGAGAGTAAAGTTCTCCCAACTCAATTCTTCATCCTGTGCTTTCACATCCTGTTCTATCAATAGCTACACAACAACTTGTCTAAACAAAGAGCCTTTATTTTAACAACCACCCCAGGAGACCTGTGCCTGCTGTCTCACTCTAAGCAGACCTTTCTGGATGTCACCACTAGGCCTCCTGCTCATCTGCCTCCAATCATCCTCCTGATTCTCAGCTTCTTCAATAGTCCTATGGCTTTTGCTTTTGTCACAGCTTTTGCTATTTGCCATGGCTGAGATACAAACTAGTATTCAAGAAATATCTGAACTTATTTTAAATCACATTGTAAGTTTCTTAATGGTACCCATTTCCCCTAATATTTTAGAAGAGATTTTTAGCCTTCTAAACACTGATTTGTCCTGATTCTTGAACCTGCCTGCCTCCAGGTTCTACGTTTGGTATTTTAATTAAGCCTTCATCCAACTGTAAGCAAAAGCTTCTGGTTAGGAGTTTAACTGTCCCACCACGGTGACAAGAACCAACTGCACTATTGACAAATCTACATTTGTCACTTATGCTCCAAAAGAGAACATGCATTTCCACGGGAAAAAGATTTATGAAGGTTTTGTTTCTTCTCTTAAACATGATTTATTATTTTACGCATGTCTTTGGATGGCTTAGTGTATGTAAATATGTGTGTATACCTGTGTGCATATATAAAAATGGTACTGAGTAACTTGCTTCTAATCAATTCCTTTAAGGAAGGGTCTCTCCCTAAACTTGGGATCACATTCTTGCCTACGCTGGAGGTCAGCAGGCCTCAGTGGTCCTTCTTTCTCCATCTTGTCCTGCTCTTTCAGAGCTAAACTCCCATTGTTATGATTGTACAGTAAGTGCTCAAACATCTGAGCTATCTCTCCATCCTCCTTGTTTCTTTACTTAAAAATTCCTTTAGTTAACAACTATGAATTGCAGAAATTTATGGGGCACAATGTTATGAACCGATCTACATATGTGTTGTATAAAGACTGTATCACTCAGGTTAGCATATCTGCTATCATATCACCAGTGTTTGTTTATTATGTTTGGTAAAGATGGTAGAAATATATTCTTGTACCTAGTTTGAAATCTGGAACTCTAAGACCTATATCACACACCAGATGACTGCTTGGAAGCTAGAATGTGGATCTTGCCAAGGTTCATGAACTCAGGAAGTTAAGACAGAAATTTGATTGCCTCCATGTATTTTGCAATGTTCTGCAGTCTTGCTTCTTTGCATCTCAACACCTGCAGCCACTGAACCAAACAGTGCCAAGCTGGGCCATGTGCAGAATCATTTCACTGGGATTTGCTTTCACTGCGGAGAATCAAATCTCACAATGTCTATCCAGGAGATTTGGGAGGGGCTGTTTCTCTTTTCTTGATAACTGTATATTTAGTTATAGGGAAATAGAAGAGACCAGAAAACTCCTGGAGAATCATGTCAGGGGATGCTTGAAGTGAGAGCAGCACCATACTACCAGATGTTTGCATGCACCACATCATTTGGTGGACCTCCTAAAGTTAGTTATTCTTCAGTGAGGCCCGTGGAGCTGAAGAAATGAAAAGTCTCTAGGGGACTACTGAGACACTTGGCAGGCTCGCAGTTCTGAAGGAAAAAGGTCAAAGCACTGGAGTTTGAGTTTTGCCATTGCTCCCCATATTCATGGGACTTTAGGCAAGCTGCTTTAGGCAAGTTGTGGGCTAGTGTGCTTGGACTTTATATAACATGTTGAAATATCCCTGAACAAATGCTACACCCGAGAACAGATTCAGTGGGGCGTACCACTGAATATTTGTATGCATACTAGAGCTTCAACCCATCTCTGTAGCTACATGGGGATCAAGGAGCAAAAAAAAAAAAAAAAGTTCTGGTTTTGTTTCGAAACTTCTTTCTCTGATGCTTTACTTAGCAGAGCTTTGTTGATCTCTCCCTTGTGCAGAAAACATCCACATTGTCCACCACAGGGAAGAACACTCAAACCACTGGCCAGGCCAGTGGAGACAGGATGTCCCTGTTGTCTCGACATCTGGCCACTCCAGCACAAGCCTCTAATTTTCTGTGGCTCTTTCTTGGCCTTCCTTCAATATGGAAGAGTGGTGTGGATAACGAGCCCCATCTGCGAGGCAGCTGGGTTCCGGAGGCCCCCCCTTCTCTATGCCTTTGAAGAGGCCGTCCATATTCTGCCTGGAGGTCTTCTATTGTGGCCAGCACTTCTGTTCCATATTAGCAGTTGGGGAGAGCACTAAAATGCTAACAGGGCGAAGTATATTAAGGTCCTGTTCTAGAATGCGCTGAGGCATACCAGTGTGGAGGATATCACTGTGGAAGAGTGTCGTGGGCACAGATAGTTCTGTGGTCGCATTCAGTGCAGTGCGGGGTACCTTGCCTCCCATCACAGCAAAACATGCTGGGTGGTAGATGAGAAAAGAATTGCCTTAGAGTCAACATGGGGACTTAAAATTTAAGTTCTCTGTGTATAAGTCTTAGTAACCCTGGACGTCTGGGTAAGTGGAGCAATGATAAAGGGTCTACAAAGAATCATGGCTAAGATCTCAACCCTAAATCACCTTTGCTTCGTTTTTTAAGAACAGAAGGTAAGAGTTAAGATTGACTAGTTTACTTTAAGATTTTAAAACAAACCGATGTAAGTAGACCTGGTGGCCTCAGCATTTATACAATGAAGTATACACAATAATTTCCCTTTCTAACTTTTACTCTGAAATACACATTTATTTTAAAGGACAAATAAAAACCAAACTTGGCACAGTGGGACAGCATGAGATATTTAAATACAAGTATCTACTGTGAACTGTCTCCATTTCTTCAAATAGTTATTATTTAGTTATGGTAAAAAAAAAAATCGAGATCCTTCCTTCTTATCCTTCTGTTTACCTACAAAGTGACTTTACCTAAAATCACCATGGCAGTCACCTTAACTCCTCCAAGAATCCAGTCCTCTGTGCCTCCGCTATTCTGACTTGTTGCCAACTAAATGTCACTAAGTAGATTGTACGAATGTGAGGACTTGTTCTGTGCTTTCCTCATTTGCTGAATGGGTCAGAAACCCAAACGATGTTGGCTTTTCAAGCTAATATTAACCAATGAGCCTCTGACACTTACTGATTCTGCATAGTTACCCAAATTGTTCAGTTTTGCTGAGTCTTCCTTTTCCTATATACAAAGTGGGGTTTGAAAAGAAAAAGGTATTCTTGAAAAATAGAATGTGAACCACGCCGTAGTCTATCCATATTCTTCGGTTGAATGTGTCCCCCTAGTACTACCGTGTGTGTGTCTGTGTGTGTGTGTGTGTGTGTGTGTGTGTGTGTGTGTGTAATTTAGTTTGCCTGTGGTTATAATGAGTTAGTAGTCTGGCCGATAATCTATTCAGAAAGTGGTGACAGTGAGCTTGTGAATGTTTGTCAGCTGGCACTGCCGGGGGGGGGGGGGGGGGGGGGAGGGGGGGGCGGGGACGGAAGGTAATAGGTCTGCCTTGTCACTTGTGCCAGATTCTGTAGTTTAAATCCTCCCTTGAAGGCTGATTTCAAGCTCCCTAGAAAAGCAGAGTCAGAAACAAATGTGCACAACTGATTTCTCCAATCTCGTAGGGGGCTGCCTCCATGGAGCAAGGCTTTGGAATAGGAAGGATGGGGCCATGTGAGGATAGTAGTGGAGGAAGACAAGAAACAGGGACCGACATGACAGAGCACAGGCAAACACAGAGGAAAGAAAACAAAGGAAAGAATAACAGCAGCAAAAATCTGAGTTCTTAGGGGTCATTTCTTTCAATTACTGCATTTTGCTGACTGGGAACCTGAAGAAGAGGAGAAGTGAGCTCTCATCGCCCCAAGAATCCATAGTGGACGTGGATATGACTTCAAGGACTTAAGACATTTGATTAAAGACCACCACGGATTTTGGAGGGGAATTAGAATTAGTGAATAGGACTGCATAAAAAGCACAGCAGTTTGAACAAATCAAAAGTTACTCTATAGTTAAATCTACAACACAGTTAAGATTCCTCTCAGAAGGGCGTCACTCAGCCACTTTAGACTCAACTAGCCAAAACCAAAGGGGCTTGAAGACAGGGCCTGGGCGGTCTCTGCAGTCAGACAATGGGCAGCAAGTCCTTGCAGGCCTCCGCAGAAACTTGCCACGCCCTTGATCCTATGATTGAAGGGACTACTATTCAGTACTTAGCTGCCCCATGGGACTGGCAGTCCTAACCTGCAACTACAAGCCATTAGCATGCACAATCTTGGGAGAATTGCAAAGAAACTTGGCAAAAGTACCCTGTGATTTCTCCCTCTCGCATTTGTTTTGCAAAGGGAATCATTTCTGTTGGGTTTCAGGTTTTAGTCCTTGTGATGTCAAGGAGCGTTTAGACCAGATGGTCTGACTGCCATAGGAAATTCGGCAGCACAGATCCTTCTTCCAAACTGAAAACTTCAGCATCCCAGTTAATGATACCCTAGTCATGTCTGTCATTAGAGTACGCAATTTTTTAAGAGGCCAGAAGGAGAAGTGAATCTTGGGAGCTCCAAGAGTCAAGCTCTCCAGTTGGTCTCCGCCTTCTCAGCATTCATGACTGTCACACGCAAGCTTGATAAGCACTTAGACAGCCACTGATTTTGCTAAACTTTTCCTGATCGCAAAATGATGATATTAAATTAATTTCCTTGTAGGTTAGGGATTTTGTTGCTTGTTTTTACATAGGATCTCATGTATCCCACACAAGCCTTAAATAACTATCTGTGTAGCCAAAGATGATCTTTACTTTGTTTGTTTGTTTGGAGACAGGGTCTTTTATGTAGCCCTGTCTGTCCCCAGAACTCACTATGGAAATCCACTCACGTAGATCCACCCACCTCTGACTTTCAGTGCTGGGATTAAGGGGTGCACCACTGTGCTCTGCTCTTCTCTGGAACCTAAGGTGATCTTGAACTCCTGATTTTCCTGTACCCACCTCCTGAGTGCTAGGATTGCAAGCGTGGCTTTTCCTTGCAGTTTATACATTGCTGAAATCCAGCCTAGTGCCTCATGGATGTTACACAGCCACTCCATCATCTGAGCTATAGCCATAGTCCCTAAATCTGTACATCTCTCTCTCTCTGTTGTGTGGTTGGTTGGTTTTTCCAAGGGTGGGGATTGAATCCAGGGCCTCTTGAGTCCTAGGTTACGTGCTTCCCACTGAGTCAGTCATGCCCCTCACCCCAGCCTCTTCATAGCTTAAAAGCAGAATTCCAGAAAAAGTTCCTGAAAAATTTCAATTCCTGGCTCTTCCCGGTAACACTACCATCCCTTTGGGAGATGACTTTAGTATTTTTAATTTTCAAGTTTTTTTTTTTCTCTAAAAATAAAATGGGTAAAGACTCTTTAAGGGATTTTGGTAAAGATAAAAGGAGATGGTTTGTATGAAGTACTTTGCACTGTGCCGAGCTAGCGAGCTCTTAACATAGGTTGCTTACTTGTGATTTTAATAATAAAAGTAAAAGCTTGTGATCTCTTTCCGTACACTGTTTCTCAAAAGGAAATGGCTTCCCCAGTGACCCACATATAGGATTCAAGTCCGAGTCTATACGGGTCTCAGTGCTTTACAAGAGTTGCGTCAGTGAGAACAGAGTAGCTTGTGCTAGGACACAGTATTTCTGTGCCGTTTTGACCTAGAATCCCTGACGCACAGGTAGTGAATGGTTGGGGAGGCAGAACCTTGCAAGTTTGGAGACAAGGCACTTAAACATTGCCTAGGTTATGGGATTGCAAGGAGACAGGGACAGTTATTTTTGTCTTTCTTAAAGCGGAAGAACATTAGACGTGAACTCCAGTGGATTTCTTTAGCATCTTCAGAAAAGGGTAAAAAAAAAAAAATGTTATGAGAAACCATGCTGCACTATGCCTGCTGTGGCCTGTGATAGTTCTTGAACTGATCTAAGACTTTTATTTATAGGGGTGAAAAAAATATTCTGATGAAAATCATTCTCTACGACAAGGTTATTATACTGTTACATGATCTACTTTGAATTCTCCTGGGAAACCTGCACTACGTTTGACTTCTTCCCATGTCATCCTGTTAGCTATTAGATGGCTAATTTGCTTCACAAGATACACTAATATGCGATGCACTTGGCTGATGGTAGGAGTAGAATTTCACCACTCGATGGTCAGATCTTTTATGATTAAGACAGAAGAGCAATCCAAACATAGCAGCCAATGAAAAGTCTCTCTGGACACCTGTAAGCACTGCTCTTGGGCTTCTAATGGAAGTGGTCTCACTTAGCCTTGATCAGGCAGCTATAATTTATCGTAACACCAATAATGTGCTTTGCTTTGAAAATTGAGACAATGAAACTCTCTCTCTCTCTCTCTCTCTCTCTCTCCCTCTTTTTTTGTCTTGGAAGCCTTTCGATGTCTGTGTCTCCATTTCCCCATTTTAAAAATCATATTTATGGAGCAAAATAAAGAAGTCAAAATGAGCTAGACCATAAAATCAGCATTATGAGAAAACTCAAGCCCTAATTTCTAAGGAAGTTGATTTAAGCTTAGCTGTCATTCAGCCAGGGATTCGAAGCTCCTTCTTTGTTATTAGCCACGCGCTTCTGAACTCCTTAATAAATTTACTCAAACCTTTGTGAACTTCTGTATCCAATGAAGATCCTCAGTGTTTTCTCTAGAGAACAATTGAACATTTGGAATGAGTAGCACTGCAAACATGGATAACCACTGGCGAATTCCTAAGGAAGAATCCAGCTTTCAGCAATCTACAGTTGAACTGAAGAGACATGAGGACAGCTCATTATTTAAAGGGGAGATGATTTTACTATAACAACATCTTTGGGATCTGAACATTTGCTTTCTAACTTGCTAGGCCGTTATTTAAAAACTAGCATTAACAAGAGTGGGCAAAACCTCAACTCCACTCTAATCATAGAACCAAAAAACATGCTTGCATTCAGATGCAGTAGAGAAAGGGCATGTTCGAGTATGTGTAGTGTGGTATGTGTGTGGTGTGTGTATGTGTGTGTGGTGTGTGTGTCCATGTGTGTGTGTATGTGTGTGTGGTGTGTGTGTCCATGTGTGTGTGTATGTGTGTGTGGTGTGTGTGTGTGTGTGTAGTATGTGTAGTGTGTTATGTGTGTATGGTGTGTGGGTATGTGTGTATGATGTGTGATATGTGTGTGGTGTGTGTCTAGTGTATTGTATATTGTGTGTGGTATGTGTGTGTGTGTGTGTGTATCTGGGCCTATAAAAGGGAAAGTGCTTAGGAAAGCTCTAGGACAAGTGATATTGGATCTTATACTTTCCCCAAAGCAGAGGTTGACTATGAAAAGTCTCTGTCTCTGTCTCTGTGTCTCTGTGTATCACTCTGTGTCTTTTTTTGTGACTTTCTCTATCTATCTCTCTCTCACACAGACACACATAGACACACACAGACACACACACACACACCAAAATACCCATATAAATTCCAATATACTGAAATTACATAAATCTTTTAGGACTTTAGAAGAACTGTATAGCTGCAGATGGACTCTAGTTCTGCAGCATGAGGGCCTCTCAATGTCCTTCTCAACTGTTCCACTGTCTACTGTAACTGATCCTAAGGAAGGTGAGGACAATGAGCAGAAAATACTTTCAATACTTTCCCGAGAAAATTGCATGGACTCTTTCATGGAGACTCCACAGGAGCATGATACCTCCAGTACCTGCTTAAAAAAAAAAAAAGCTGATCTTTTGCTGGGTATGTGGGGTCGGGTACCAATACTGATCCTAGATTCCATTAGAAGAGTAGCAGTCAGGGTCGCAAGTTATCCTTAGCCTTGACTAACACTAGTATACAAGGGAGGATGGAAATACCTTGAAGTGAAAGTCTTTTACCCTGAAACCAAGGCAGGGTGGTTGAGCCAAGCAGCAACTGACAAAATTAGATAAACCTTGAACAATAACACCATGGATACATCCAAACAACTGCCAGACAAAAGAGAAAAGGGAAGGGGAAGAAACAAACAAAACCTGGAGCAACGTATTTGCAAAGAAGAGCCGTGCAGCCAGCTGCATGTGTGCTTCATCTGTGCAGCCTCAGCCTGTGGTGAGAGCTAGACAGGAGAGCAGAGACGGCCATGGGAAGGGTCACCTGCTTCCAAAGAAGCTGCAAGGCATATTCTAACGTCAGTGCCTACCCAACTCTGAACGCTAAGAATTTGAGGAGGATAAACAGATTAGTGTCATTTGAGAGGCGTTCCCTCTCTCCATTCGGCTGCATAATGCAATTATTTAGTAGTTCGGGATTCTTTTAATTCTGTTTGAAGAACTTAAGAGGTTAAAGGCTGGAAATGATAAATGCATTATTAATGTCGCCTCAAAGAAACATCCAGGAAAAAAAAAAAGACTAATAGGTTTTTTTTTATTCACTTTTACCCCCCCCTGGTAAATTAGCCTACAGGACCTGGGAGAAATGTATAAATTAGACATTATTAGAGAAAGCAATCATGAGCCAAACACTATCATCAGAATGTTGGATTCATTAGCGAGACTCATGGATATAGCTTCAGTTTGGGGAGTTGGCTTTTGTCCTAAACTTCATGCATCTCGATGAAAGACATGAACCAAGCAAGGCGAAACCATGGATGGGTTCACACAAGGAAAGGCCCGGTCTGTAGTGTGGTTTTATTCAATCCTCCAAAGTCTATGTGACAACACAGAAGGCAGAACACACACAGAGAAGGGAAGGGGAGTCTCACGACCAGTGTTCAAATACAGCTTTACTTACTACAGGTTGTGTGGTGCCACATATGAAACAACGCAACGATTTGGCATTTCATATGACTTAACAGAGATTAGTGGATGCAAAGTTAAGCACAGGCTCGGAAGACTGTATGTGCCCATGGGTTCTAGCTTATCAGCGTGATTAGTGGCACCTGAACCATAGTGAGTGACTATCTGTTCTACAACACAACAGCACTCTACTTGAAATATACTTCTCTGAAGAAAATGTCAAAATGCTTTGTAAACAGCTAAAAAAAAAACGACCAACCTCTTTTGCCACTAGGAAGATACAAGTCAAAACTACAGTGCTCACGCTCTTACATCCTCTAGGACAGCCATAAGACACAGCAGAATCTGAATTATTGCATACTGCTGTTGGAAACACAAAAGAATGCATCAATTGGAGAAGCAGCTTTTAATAAGAAGTGTTCAGAAGAGATAAGAATCCATCATACAACTTAAATATGAAAAGGGCATATTGTAAAAAAGAAGGTAGATTAATAGCAATTTATCCTAGGAATGTAGAAACTAAAGGAAGGGAGATGAGTGTGATGAACAAAACATTTACTAAAATTAGTGCTTTTAGTTTCAAGTGTGTGAATAAAAACGACTGAGACACATACTTCAACCAAATGCACTGCATTATGTAAATCACAACACAGTAAATGGTTCGCATAAACAAACAAAACCAGCAGAGCTCTGGCGAACTGTGACACAGTATCAAATGTTTTAACATATGTGTAATTGAAGTAACAAGAGTCGAAAAATGAGAAAGAATTTGAAGAAAATGTGGTAGAGATTTCTATAATTCAAAAACAAAACAAAACAAAACAAAACAAAAACCACCAAACCCACATGCAGAAGTCAGTGACTCCAAGCAGCTTATATACAAAGAGTACAATTGTATGACGAAATCCTAAGTAAGGAGGGACATCTTAAAATGGCCAGAGGAGAAAGAATAAAGGAGATCTAGACAGTAGAGATTCTCCATCGGAAAGAAAAGGAACAGGAAACAATAGACATGGATCTTTCAAATGTTATGAAAGAAACTGTCAGCATAGATTACCACATCCACAAAAGTGTGCTTTAGAAAGGAGTGCTCCAATAAACAGGAGGTGAGAATGTTTGTCCTACACTGACCTGCTTCAGACACATGGAGGAAGGTCTTGAAGATGAACACAAATGCTGGAAACAGCTTCCTGATTTTTCTGTTTTTATTTTTAATGGCAATGCTGAAAATAGCAAATACGTGGATAAATACAATGTTAACTTTTATTTCTTTAATTTTTTGAGGGACAATTGGTTACACAAACAGGTGGTAAGAGCATCTTGAAGGATGTGTAACATAGGTGTGCATAAATGGTGAGCAACAGTAGCACAGACTACGAGGTGATAAATTTTACTGTTAGAAATTTTTTATTTCTTATAAAGTGGTAACATATTAATTATGCATAAACTTGGGAGAATAAAAGATGCCTATTGTTTTTTAAAGCAACCACAGAGAAACAAAGGAGCATAGTTTCAAATCAATAGGGCAATTAAGCGCAACATAAAAACATTTGAAGTCAGATATGGTGACACAACCTTTGGAATCCCGTTCCTTGTGATGCTGAGACTGGAAGAAGTTCAGAGCCACCCCGGAGAGAATGCTACACTGTGCCCAAATGTGTCACAAGAGTTAAATGTTAACAAGGAATTGATTAGTAATTGACAGACGGAAATGGAAGAGCAGAGCATAAAACAGAAACTATGATAAAAGTTACTCTCTATAAATAATTACATTAAATACAAGTGAAGTAATAATATCAAGTAAAAGGCAGAGATTGCCAGAGTAGATGTGCCACTAAGCTAGCATTACGATGTTTCACGAAGTAGCCTTTAAAAGGCTAAGTTTAAAAAAAAAAAAAAGTGAGTGGAAAGGTGTGAGAAAAAAGTGATTATAAGAGCCCTGTATAGGCTGTGTTAATATAAATGAAGATGTTAAGACAATGAATATGACCAGAGATGGAGATGTGTGGAAATGTCTTGTTGCTGTATTTCTCTTGTTATCACCATATCAAAATTCATCCATAATTTAGAATATTAAACGTCTATTAAAAACCTGTCTGATGGGCTAAAGAGATGGCTCAGAGGGCAAAGTGTTTGCTACACAGACACGAGGGTCAGAAATCAGATCCCAGCACACACAGTTCTAGGCAGGCACAGGAGCCTGCCTGTAATCCTAGTACTCAGAAAGAAAAACCAAGAGATCCCCAGAGCAATCCAGAGAGCTAGACTAGCTAAAGTGTTGGGATCTGAGTTCCAGAGAGACTCTGCCTCAGCGTTCAAAGGGGAGCATAATTGAGAAAGATGTCTGAGATCTGGCTTACAACCCCCTATGATTTGCATATGCATGCAAATATATGAGAAAAAAACCTAGATTATTCTATTCCTATATAAGGTATAGCATATGAGACTGATCAGTTGCCTAAGGGATGCCCTGAGAGTCAGCTGCGTTAAGGGATACCCTTAGATTCTTTCAGGTGAGCAGGTGGAAGCATTTCACAGGAATTAAAGGTGCTTCTCAGCACTATAGGTCAGATCTCCTGAATCACCTACTTTATTGACTGAACCAGGCCTGGTGAAGGTGGCTCAGCATGTAAAAGCACTTGACGCCCATCCTGACACCACTGAATCTCTGGCGACACTCCCTCCTAATATCTCCTGCTAAAATCAATATATCGATAATCTTACACAAATCAATGACTACACGTTACAGCTCTTTCTAAGGTCTTGTATATTTCAACTGCAGATGACTGTCATCCGGTATCACCAGTTTTTTGACCAAAACCAAGATGTAATCACTCCCATTCCCAGTAAGTGAAAGAACTTGATACAGCATCATATACAGCTAGATTCAACCGCTCAATGTTGCCCCTTGCTCTTCTCTTGGTTCTGAAAACCCTTTTGTCTGTTCTGTTTCTAGAAACCAGGAAGGTTTACAGAATGTGTAGATTTAACTATCCTCTAAGTGCATAGCACCTGCAGAGGACAGAGTGCCTGTTCTCTAACGATTTCAGCAAAATGTTGAGCTATAAGATGAAAGCTTGAGTAAAACATTACACAGGAAAGAAGTTTTCTACATTGAGCCATTCTTGGGTCACACCTCATGACCCATTTAGCTTAAAAACAAAACAACAACAACAACAAAACCACTATAATACTGTGGGGCCCACACAAATCAGATGAACTAAGAAGGAAAAAAAAGAGGCATCTCTTGTCCTGAAGGAAAGAGAACACAGCCGTAAAATTAGAAAAAAGGCAGCCTCTGAAATCACATGCCCTCTGAAGGCTAATGTAAAGTTGAGATGGGCCAGCCATTCAAGCTTTCGAAACAAGGAGAGGCTGTGTGCTCAGCCATCCATCTCTGTCTTCATGGTCATCATACAAAACGAGCTTAATTTTATCACTGGTCATACACATAAAGAAAGGTATTTCCTCAGAGGATTTCTGGGAAGATTTTAATGAAAACCTTCATGGCTTGTTCTTTTCCTTCTAGCTCCTCCTACATCTCCGTAACATGGAGCCCCCACTTCTCAGCAGCGGCTTTTATTGTTTTTGTTTTGTTTTGGCTGGTTTGGGGGTTTTGTTTTGTTGATTAGTTTTTTTTTCACTAATATATTTGTTGTATATCTATGAAAAACTAATAAATATAATCTCAGAATGTAGGGTCATTATTGTTTACAGTGGATCCACTTGCTCAGGAGCTTGTCACTTGTAATAGAAATCATTTTAGAAGTTGCTTTTCCTGTCATTGTCTGCAGTGTGAAGCTGGACCACTTAGGAAAGTAATTCTGAGCCCAGATGACAGGATCTGTGATTGGGGCTGGGTTTCTATGAATTGAGATTTTGGTCATAACCCAAAATAGGAGGAAAAGGCTGGAGGAATGGGTGAATGTACAGTTCTTGGTGTAAGCATTAGTGAACACAGTGCCTTTGCTCTTTCCCATCCCCCCTACACTCATTTAACATTAGCATCTTAAAGTCAGTTGCCCACTAGCATTACAATGAGTAGACCACTATATCATGACTTTTTCTTTAAAAAAAAAAAAAAAAACAAGCTACATCAAGTAGGTGTTTAATTTTCATTACATGAAGGAGGCATAATCATCTCAGAGAATTCAAGCAATCATCTACAGCAAACAAGAAAGGACGGTGTGAATTGTGGTTTTGGAGAATGCATTTGCTATCTTCTTGTACTGGGAGGAGATTAATTTCCTTCTGGCTCAGCAAGTTCCATTGACGAAATCATTTAGCTTTATGCTTAATGGAAAAAAAAGGGAAACAGTGGAATACAAAGGGGGGAAAAGATGGAAATTTTTTTCACTGTTGTCTCCTTGACTCTGACTTCAATGACATATTATTCTGACCACACATTACTGCACTTTACAAACATTCTCAACTTTCTCTCTTAGAGCATCACAAGAACTATACAGTAAGTGATTACAGATAGGAACCTGACAAAACAAACCTATACCCATCTCTTTGTAACCTATTTAAATTCAAATAATGAAATAGTAGCTTCTGAAAGGTAAACTATATTTCATTCCAAATTTATAGATTGAAAGTCTTACTCCTCATTATCTTATATGTACCTGTGTTTGGAGATAGGGCCTTTTAACAGATTAATTATGTCAAAGTAAAATCACCATGTGTGTACCCTCATGTGACTAGACGTCTGTACACAGAATGGTCCCAGCACCATATACACACAAAGGAAATGAACATTTGAGGACAGAGTATAAAAGTGTCCAACTGAAAATGAAATACAGAAGAAATAAGACCTGAAAGTGCTTGGATCTTTGATTTCTAGACTCCAGAAATGTAAGAAATTTTTCAGTTAAAGCCCCAACTCTGCTAAAGAAGACTCATGCCAAGATAGTAGCTACTGACTACTTATCTTGCGTAGGGTCCAGTTGTGCTAGTAAATGCTATTATAGAGGCTGCTTAAATACAATGCAACCTCAAGGATTAAAGAAAAGATTATATGTTTTTTATATGTACAAGCTGGATTCGAAAAAGATTAAGGAACTTATTCAAGGTCATGTTGATAGTATGTGTCCAAATTAAGTTCTTTAGTTATTATTATCTTTGTTTGTTTTTATGTTTTTTTTTTTATTTTTAAGTCAGGGTTCCTCTGTGTAGCCCTTATTCTGTAGACCAGGCTGGCCTAGAACTCAGAGATTTGCCTGCTTCTGCCTCCTGAGTCCTGAGGTTAAATATGTGCACTATCACACACTAGGTCTTCTTACTGTCTGTTTGAAATCTTCCTTGGGCAGCTGATCATAATTAAAGCCCAACTCAAGGTCTATTCACCAAACCTAGTTTTCTCATTCAGCACCCTTCCTTAAGCTTCCTCACTGTCAATGAAGACCTTTTGCATAAAATCTCTCATTTTTTAAGAGACAACTATGTCCATCATGTATTTTGAAACCACCATAGGATCTTGTGTTTTTTTTTTACTCTGTGTTCACAGATGAACAGACCACAATGGTAAATTATTAACTTGGTGGAGGTAGAATTGATAGGGCTAGAGATGGACTAGATAAGTTTCAAAGTAATTACAAGGAGCATCGAAGATTAGGCCAAGATTTTAAATCATGGCACAATAGAGAGTCTGAGGAAAGTAAGGAGATCCTCCCTGAAAGAATGAGTCAGATGACAACATCTTTCTTTCTCTACTCCTATCCAGGCCTCTCTGTGCCCTACAAAGTTACCAGCCAGCTCCACCATTTCATCTGGGTTAGTGCCATGTCTCACTGAAATTTCCTCACTGGCTCTGAAGCAGATATCACTCTAGACCAAATAATCAGACTAATTCCCATTAACCCTATTCATGGACTGTCTCTAGCATCTAGGATAAACGTCAAGCATATGACTTCCATGATTTTATTGACTCCCTACTCTGCCAGATGGCTGGCAAAAAACTTTGCTAGTTTCCTACAGGTTGTTCTTTTCCTGCTTCACTCAGAAATTATGTCCTTCATAAAAGTGTGAGGACTAAGTGGGCCTCCCAGAGGTCAACCATAGAGAATAGTTTTAAACATTCATATTGCATTTATCACCTATCTATGTATCTATAATCTATTATCTATCTATCTATCTATCTATCTATCTATCTATCTATCTATCTATCTATCTATCATTATTGTCTACCTATCATCTATGTGTATATGAGTCTATTGGTGTGTGTGTGTGTGTGTGTGTGTGTGTGTGTGTTTGTGTTGTATCTGTAGGTAAGAGGATAACCTGTAGGCATATTATTTCTTCTTTCACTATTTGTATTGCAAGGATCAAACTAAGGCCACTAAGTTTGACACAAGCACTTTCACCCACTGTGCCACCTCACAGAGCCTTCATCACTGATTTTAAGACAATCCAGGTCTTTCTATCTTGAGCACCTCACCTATAAATTTTCTTAGCCAGGTATATAGATATCTTGTGAACTGTAAAAATCACTGGGACATGTTGGTAAGAAACAAGAAGGTTCCCAATGAACCAGAGTCTCCAGAATAGAACTGAGTCATGCTGTGGACAATCTGTGATAAACACTGAGTCTGAAGATGGAATGTGGACATGCCTTTCCTTAGAAACCAGAGATTACACACACTTGGGGTTTTTCCCACTCTCTGTGTTTTCTCCACACTTCCTCAAGGGAGGCCAAAAATAAGAGCTGAATTTTCTCCAGAAGCAACAGGATACAAGGAGAGAAACCAGACTTCAGACACACCTCTTCCCAACCATGAGCCTGTGGCCAGGAAGTTTGAACAGTGAGAGACAGATCCCTTCCTTTTTTGTCAGTGAGACTATTCTTTGAAATGATTCAAAATAGGGATGGTTCAAAAAGGACCTTCTTAAAAATTAGTATCAATTGCTATAAGCTTTGAATTAATTTTAAAAGCAGGTAAAGGTATGCACTCATCTGTGTTCATATAACATTCATCATTCAAATTTGAAAATTGAGGCTTACAAGGTTAGATAACACTGTCAAGGTCATATATCCAGGAAGAAATATTTAATTTTTAGTCATCTTAGTCTAAAATCAGTATGATATTTCTCTATAATATTCTCTATAATATGAAAGTTTGGTTGACATCTCTGGTCTTAGTGTGGGAGTACGTCTCACATATGGCTTTCATGGAGTTTTCTCTATATGTGCAGGCTGTACTTCCTTCAGTACAAAGGAGTTACACTGGGCTTGAGGGTAATGGAGGAATCATTTTTGGTATAGGCAACTAGGTATTTCCAACATTCTGGATTTCCCAGCCAAAGATTAGGGCTCAAAATGAGTCATCTTCCACTTTGGAAAAGAGATGTTTTCCTTTGATGATTATATTGGTGACATCACTAGCTAGACGTTAAGTAAGTAACAGAAAAACAACTGGACAGCAACCATTTGAGTGGCATCTTCTCTGAGTGTTCTTTCACCCATCTGGGGGGAGGGGAAGGGTGAGAACGTGATCCTTAAGGAACATCCCTCCCGTGATCTGTGGAGCGCCTGACAAGAAACCAAGGAAGCAGTCTGGCAGTAGACTTTGGAACTACATTCTAGAATCTGCTCCTCACCTTCCTTATCCAATCCCCGTGCCTTCCCTGCAGACACCACTCCCATTTTGAATGTAAGTGAAAGACATACCAGCCTCTTATCCTCTTGTCCGTCAAGTTTCCCCCAGATAATGAAGTCAACCACAGGCACTATGGTTACAGTAACAACAATGTTACTCCTGTGTGTCTGAGTTGATATCATACAGATGAATAAACCAGTTTCGTCTTTTAACTCTTAGACTTTGCCACCACTGATTATTAAATACTAGATATAAAAATTCCCCCTTTCCCAGGAAGGAGAGACATTACAGTAGGTAATGTTTGCTGTGCATACTTGAGAACCTGATTTTGGATTGCCACCACCCATGCAAAAGCCAAGTATGGAAGCACACGTCTTTGATTCCCATTGCTGGAGGGCAGAGACAAGAGGATCCATGGGGCTTCTTGGATAGTCAGTTAATTAGCTTTAGGTCCAGTAAGAGACCCTGTCTAAAACTGGAAAGAGAGTGGTAGAGAAAGGCATCCAGTATCTACCTCTAATTTCCACACACAGGCATGTGCACCTGCACACATACACACACTCACATGCATAGGCCACATGTACACAGCATTTTGCCTTTCCTCATGAAATGAAAGTGAGATCTGAAACAGTACTGGTATCCAGAGAGTCCCAGGGTGCCCCTGCGTCCCTAGAGCTAAGCTTGCAGGCCTGTGTTGTCACACCTGCATTTTGATGTGGTTCCTGGCGACTAGACTCAGCTCTTCATGTGTGTGCAACCAGTGCTGTATCAGTGCAGCCCATTGCCCCACCGCTTCTGAGATTTCTCTGTTCTCTTAAATGATCATAACTAACTTTGGAGTTAAATGACCTTTTCCTCGTTGGAGGGGCTATTCTTGTGGGGGTTGGATTTATCTACTAAAACCTCCCACATTGATTGCTTTTTGCCATGTTTTCAGCTCATCACTTTTTTCTGATTTGTGAAGTGGTTTTTTTTTTGTTTTGTTTTTTTGTTTTTTTTTCCCCTCTCCACGTCTGGATCTCCCATCTGAAACCAAGAAGGAGAAGCTCTGACCAAACCTGTCCTTCAGTGCCTGAAGTCAGGTCACACAGGCTGGCAAACTACAGCTGTTGGAGAGAGATAGAGGGTCGGCCTTCGAGAGACTGGCTGAATTACCTCTGAGAGGCTAAGGATGAAAACAGGCAGGAGGCATGATCCTGGAAAGTCCCAAGTGACAACATGGACCCAACTCCTGTAGGCCTAACTTAAATGGCTGCTCCTTCAGGCCAATATGCTCAAGGAGAAGGAAGGAATTAGGAAGAGATAGTTAACTTACAAGTAACTGTTCGTTACTGATGTTACATTCCATCCCTAGTTCAAAGGGAAGAGGGGAAATATATGTACAGTGTACAATGTATAAAGTCAACAATGGAAAGGAAGATCTGAGGGGGTTTGGAGAGCACAACCTGAATCTGCTGCTCTGCTCATTGACAGATGCCTTGACAAGATCCTGGAATCATGAGAGATACCACCTCTGTGGAAAGAAGCTGGCAAAAAGAAAATTCAAAAAATGGGAGGTAAAAGGATGGTGGGAAGATGTGTTTTGCAAGATGACCAGGGTGTGTCCGGCAGTGATATAATTGTGTTGACACCCCTCAAAGAGGCACAGATGAGCCGTCACTGGAAATGAATTCCTAATTCAGTCACTGGCATTAAAAAAGGATAGGAAAAATTAACAGTGTTTTTTTTTTTTCCATGTTGCAATGAATACAGTAGATTCTCACCCCCTGGAACAGACAGGAAGTGATTGACACCCAAAGCAGGAAATGAGTATGCAGGTAGTTTATGTAGTAGCTCTCTTCTATGGATGTGGAGTTGGCTGACTTGCAGGACTTACGTATTCCAGTCTCTGAGCAGTATCTTGCTGTGTGACCAGTGACATTTCAAGAGTCTCTGTCTCACCTTGCTACCTTCTAAAGTTCAAGTAAGAGTTCACATGCCTGAGAAAACAGATAATGCATCTGTGTCAGGTAAAAATAAGCTTCTACTATTGAAATAACTGAATTACCATTGGGTTTACATCATTGCATTACATAAACACAGTTGGCATGAAAGAATTTTCTATGTCAGGATAACCTAGAGCCATCTTCAAGTCAACGTTAGGTCCTAAGACCTTCCTTCTCCATTAGATGGCCATTTTCTCTTAAGCATGAACACACACACACACACACACACACACACACACACACACACACACATACACACACACACACTCCCATCCCCACCCCACACCACACACACATATTTAGACTTGGTTTGATCTATGGACTCTGGACAAGAAGTGTACCACCCAGATTAAATTGTCTTATACTCTAGTTCTCTATGTAATAGCAGAAAGAAAGCCTCCCTGCAGTTTACATTGCCTAGAGATAGACAATGCTTTGCATGGGAGCCTCTGGATTCTCCATCTTTTACCATAGGCATCCTTTGTTGGGATTTTCAGGAATGAATCTAAAGTCCTTTGGTCTCTGAAATCTTATGGGATCTCTCTCTCTCTCTCTCTCTGTGTGTGTGTGTGTGTGTGTGTGTGTGTGTGTGTGTGTGTGTGTGTCTATCTGTCTGTCTGTCTGTCTCCCTCCCTCCCTCCTTCCAACCTTCCCTCCCTCTATATTCTTTAAGACCATGTAAACCTACTACCAATTAGAGAAAAATGAGTGATATACCATACTTCATTGACTCATTCAGCTGTCCTTGTATTTATTCGATGGATAAGTTGCATAAAACTCACTATGGAAACAATTAAGCAGTCTCCTTCCCTTAAAGGATTCATGGGGATACTTGATGGTGCTATGTGATGAGCATTCAAATGTGTGAAAACCACATGCATATATGCTCTTCAAGATTAAAGAGAAAGTTGCTATTATTTAACCTTATAAGAATAAGAATTTACTCATAATCCAAGTTTCTGAAGGTACACAGGGAAACTCACTAGAACTTTGTTTTTGTCCCAAATGACCCCAAGACTGTTACTCCCATCAAGGTTGGTACATGTGGGAACCAGTTTTTTCAAGAAAATATAAATATCTTATGTACAATCATAGACAAGTTATTTAATCTTTTCTCGTGTACCATAGAGGGAGGGCAGCTAAGATGAGAGAAGGTCCAATACCTAGTCCAAAGTTAGGAGGCTCTGAATCCCTCCCTCACACACACACACACAGACACACACACAGACACACACACACATACACTCACACACAGACACATACAGACACACACACACAGACACACACATACACACACACACACACACACATACACACACACAGACACACACACACAGACACACACACACACACACACACACAGACACACACACACACACACACACACACACACACATTTTCTCTGACATTAAAGAATCATGAACTGGTCCTGCCTGGCTTGTATGATGGCACAAATACTTGATTTAATACAGATTGCTTTAGTTTCATGATGTTATTAATTTGGGAGCTCATTCCATTCAGTCCCCCAAATAAGCTTCAAAGCTGGTTACAGTCTTTGTTTACAAAAATTGAAGGACTAAAGAAGTTAACTGTTTTATAAACACAAGCCAGTAAGTAGTGTAAAGGGACATGAACCCAAGTGTATCCAAAATCCTCAATGAAGCCTTGCACCTCATAGCCATCTGGTCTTCTCTCATTGATTACTGATTTGTCCTTGACATCAGGGTCATGAAAAATGAAATAGAATTCTTATATCTCAGCTCACTGGAAGCTAATGCCTGTCCATGGAGTCCTGGTGAGGGGATAAGGAGGCTGGTGCCTAGCATTCCCTTCCTCCTCCCCTAGTGATGAGAATGTCCTTTTCTGCCAACTGCAACAACACTGAGAAAAGCACAGAGATAACTAATCTAAGGACAACACGTGACAGTGTTACCATAACAAGAGTGGGAGCTGTGATAAGGAGCTGGGAAAAAGCTCCTCTGTTGAAGGATACACCCAAAACAGACAGTAGACATAGACCAGACTCTGCCCTGGAATCTGCACAGTGCAGAAAGGCAGATATAGATCCCAGGGTGCAAACGTCAAGTCCCCTTGCAAAGAGCTTCTGGGATCCAGATGAAGCCCTAGCCTTAGCTTCTCAGGTGTACAAGTGGCTCGAGTTCTTCTGCATATGCCATCTACCCTGTGAAACTCTTTTAATTCTGCTTCTCCGATGCCTTCTTATTTTGTAGACCCAGGGAACTACGCTTACAGATCTTAGAGAAGTCAGCATTTCTCCTTAGTACTAGGCAAATGCAGATACTTCCTTTCTCTTTCTACATCATTTCTTCTTTTGTTTAAATTCAAGACTGTCTTTGCACTCCTAAGACTGATTAAATATGGCATTTTACCCATGAAGACTTACATAATTCATAATCCGTATCACCCCAGGCATGAAGCTGAACATCTTTAGTTCCTTTCCTGGGGGCATTCACTTCCCTTTGGGAGCATGTGTATTCACATACTCTTCATATTATATTAAAATTGTTTTTGTTTCCCTCAGAGGATTACTATTTGTGAGAGCAGGGGACTATGCTATAGTGCTCTCTATGTTTACCAAGTGTAGCGACATAAACATGGTACCGGTGGATTCTTAACATATACTGAATGAATGAGTGTGCAAGTATATAGAAACAAACTAATGGGCCCAAATTAGTTGCTAAAAGGAAATTTGACTCAATAGATGGATTCAAAAGTTATTCATCTTTCCTTGAATCAGGTATAGAAGCAAAGAGTTTGTAAGCCAGGCAGAGGCTGGAGGGTGCCAGATGAAGATGTTACTACATTCACACTGCACTGAGACCCCAAGGTTGGGAGAAGTGAGGTGACCCTCTAATTTGCCTTGATCTCAAGCCTAGATGACTTTCTAGTGGGATTCAAGTTCAGCCCCTTCCTATTTATCAAGGAGGTAATGTTCTAACCATTTTATATATAAAGCAAGACTTTTTTGCCAGGTGTTTGCTAAACATTTTTGTTGAGTCATTTGTCGGGTCCTAGCCCGCTGGAAAAATCGAATCAGGGTTCACCTGAAAGAGGGAGTTGGTATTGAAAGTAGGATACAGAGATGCGAGAAATAACGAATCAAGTCAGGACATTTCTGATCAAGATTCACTTTAATGTCCTACTAGTAAGAGAATATATAGGGCAAGGTCAATAGGATCTATTCTAATCTCACTCACCCTAGCCCCTAGGCAAGAATACAAATAGCCTGAATCACTCCCTGTAGAACTTCCTAGTTCTGAGTAGTTCCCTGAAAGAACTTCCTTGATCATCTGGGTGGTTCCAAGTTGGGACTTCCCTACTTCTTTCAAAGTTAAATAGTCCAAGGATATCCTAGAACGTAAGACCTCGTGGTGAGGTAAAGGTCAGCAACTCGAAGGTCACAGCATACAGCCTAAGTCCAGGATTTCTGACATGGCAGAATTTGGCATGGGTTCCCACAGTCATTGTCCTAGTTAGGGTTACCACTGCTATGATGAAACACCATGACCAATAGAGCTGGAGAAGAAAGGGTTTACTTAGCTTACACTTCTACATTGCAGTCCGTCACTGAAGGGAGCCAGGACAGGTGCTCAAAAAAGTATGGAACCTGGAAACAGGAGCTGACGCCGAGGCCATGGAGGAATGCTGCTTACTGGCTTGCTCATCATGGCTTGCTAGATTACTTTCTTATAGAACCCATCTCAGGGATGGTACCATCCACAATGGGCCCCACTCCTGTCAATCACAAATTAAGGAAATGCTCTTCAGTCTGGCCTATGGCCTGATCTTATGGACATATTTTCTTAATTGAGGTTCCTTCCTGTAAGCTCAATTTTCTTAACCAACATATTTTTATTACAACTTATTAACTGAGCACACGTCATTTATAACCCAACTAACCAAAACAATAGTAAAAGAGGATTAAGGGACACAATAACAAAACCATAAGGATATCATTTTCGAGGAACAATTCTCCTGGCTTAATCAGCAGGATTTCTTCTGCTGGAACCTGGAGTAACCAGGACCCAGAACCTCAGCAGGGGGAGCCCCGAAGCCTTCCCTCCCCTCGAGCGGTTCTCTCTAGGAGCATCTCGAAGTGCAGTGATGAGCAGCCAAAACTATGCAAAGTCTCCAAAAAGCCCCGCCTCTAGTTCTGGGCTCATTTATATATCTCCTCCCAGAGTCTGTTCATGGGATCTTTTCAGCTGGCAACAATCAAGGTCCCACGCGAGGTGGTCGGTCTTTGGGTGGATTAACATCACCTGTTCTCTCACAAGACTGTTCGGATACTGCACTTGGGATCCTAGAAACCAGGTTTATCTCTCCTTCACCTTCCTCTCAAATGGCTTTAGTTTATGTCAAGATGACATAAAGCTATTCAGCATAGTCAGGCTCTATGCTTGGTCAGTGTAATATAAGACAGCCTAGCTCTCTTAGTGTTCACAGTCTAGGTAGGAGACAAGAGGGATAAGTAAGCAAAAGTAGAGAGTGCGCGTCAAAGGGCCACTCCACATGTAGCTAGTGGCCAGGTTTAGCAATGGCTACCTCTTTTTGTTATCCAATTTGTATACCCATGTATTTGTAATCTTCTCACTATTAGACTTGTTATAGCGTTTGATATAATTTGTATTTTGAAATACCCAGCTACTCCTAAAGGTAAGTTTCACCATTCCCACTTGACAGATGAGAACACCGAGGTCCTGACCAATGATTAATAAATAACAATCACAATAAAACCACCCAGTTAGGAAGGGATTATGTATTGTACACTTTAAGTCTTCCACACACAGTATTCCATGGCCTGTTTTCAATCTATTTCAGGGGTGCAGGTGTCAAAATGCAGCTCTCTCAAGATCTCTACGAAATCTCTGTTTTTCCAGCCATTACAGAATGTCTATGTGGAGACATTGATAATAAACTCCAGAAAGAAATTTGGAGATAACCAAGAAGCATTTAAGTTACTGAAATGAAGAAAGGAAGAGGAGAAGAGAGAGAACAAGAGGAGAGATGGAAATATCAAGAAATCAAAGGCAGAAATGCCATGAGAGATACCCCAAAGCATTGTAGGAAACAGCAGGAGGTCACTCATTTTTTTCCTAATGAGGTCAGGAAGGTGAATTCTATTATGATGTTCATTATCAACAGGCAGGTTTTAGATATTTACTTCCGAATAGTGATTAAGTACCCTAGAGTGAGCACAGAGCCACAAAGCCACAAAAAAAAAAAAAAAAAAAAAAAAAGCACAGATCCAGCGGGAGGAGGATCTTCAAGACTAAGATATCGTTATCCCCTGTAGTTCCTGAGCTTTCTGCCCTCACTGTGGACAGTTTCACCTTGCTCAAGAACTGGGTGAGTTTGTCACTTGCTACCTTGGTGGTGGACAGTGGTCTCAGACCGAGCTTACAACTGAAGCTTCTGGGGAGCTTTGAATTAAAATGCTACTGTTCAAGCTCCACTTCGGATCAATCCAGCCTGAGCCATGGGTGAAGAGTCAAAGTTGTCAGCTCCTCTAGAAGTTGTGTATACATCTGTTACTTTGCAGTAAGCAAGGGCAGCCACGGTTATGTGTATTTGCATTCAGTATTATCAGCACTGAAGCAATAGACAGACCCAAGGCAAAACAAATCCCTAAACAAGTGGAGAAGGCTGTGACTATTATTTGCCTACCATGGGCCATCATCCTCCGTATCTGTCCTTTGAGTAACTTCTCCTTCTCTTCTTACATTATCTTCCCCCTAGACAGGGCACAGAGTCAGGCCCCTTTTGCCTCTGTCCTGGTAGGGCTTGCTTCCTTGCTTTGCAGCTCTTCCCTCAGTCTGTAATTGTATAAACTGTAGTATATGTCTGTAGCTGAAATTCAAGCACCAACTACACTAGAAACTGCCAGGATCAGGAGCCAAGAAAATTGTGATTTGCTTTGACCCTTAAGCCCTACCTCAGTGAATGGCACTAAGAGGGCATTTAATATGCAATTGCTGAATTATATACCTGATGAATAAATGCACTAGTAAATGGATAAGTGAGTAAAGGCAAAAATTCACCCGATTTCCCAGTCACAAAACAAAGCCAAATCAAATCTTGTGTGCTAGTCCTTTTCTGACCTTCAGAGTTTTGATTCTCCATTTTGGTCCTGTATACGAATACTATATGGACTTTTCTGTAGGCCTGCATGTCACAACCCCTTTTACCTTATTTCCAAATCCTTCTAAACATCACACCTCTTTAAACTTGGAAACCTAACTGGGATTCCCTTTCAATTTCAAGGGAGTAGATGGAAGAACCTCGAGGTTGGTAGTTGCCTAATTCATGTCTGTGTGCTCCCACTGTGCCTGGAACCGAGGAGCTAGCTGACTAGGTAACTTGTAATTATTGCTTCAGTTCTTATCTTAATGAATTAGTCCATATCACAGACAAGTGCACAATAAACTTCTACATTCCTTTATCAAACTCAAAGGGACAGTCACAAATAACACAGATTTCTAAGCTCATTTGTATTCCGAGGATTTAGTGCAGGAAAAATGAGTACTGATCACTCTGCTTTTGTTTTTTACTTTAAAGACCACATGCTAAAATCCCCTTCTCACCATGAGAGAGAAAGAAGATAAGAGAGTGCTCCAGATATGTTTGGATAATTATATTTTCCACATTGCTTAGCACTTAGGATTGACAACTACTAATTATCCGAGGAACCATGTGTCTTTAAAAATAATTCACAGCACAAAAGAAATAATTGAATATAATTGCAAAACCAGTTGATATGGTCACAACACACTTTTGTGTTTATGGACCTCAGTTTCTCTACCCATCAAATAAAGGAGGTAGAACAGATAAGCATTCCTCTGAATTTGTCCCCCTGAGAACACATCAGAGCACATCCGGGGCTCTTTTCTGATGGTAAACATTGGAGGAATACTTACAAGAGGAGTCAAAATTCCCAGTTAGAAAGGAGGAAGATATTCTCAGGGAGCATGCAAACGTGTGCATGACTTCTGTGCCTGGTGAGAAGAGCTATTTTGACAGAATGTTGTGCATAGGTTGAGAAGGTCAGAGTTGGAATCAGAAGTAAGCCATGGAGTGGGAGAACTGGCACTTTGAGCATATTAAGTAGGATTCTCTGGAGATACCAAACCAATGGGGTGTCTAAAGGAGGTAATTACTCCAAGGAATTAATCATGCAGTTATGGGAGTGGGCAAGTCTAAAATCAGCAGCTATGTTGGCAGACCGGACAGCCAGAACAGAACAGGTCAAGTTCAAATGCATTCTAGAGTAGAGTTGCTTTTATTTTCTTTTGTTTTCTAGAGAACCTACATTTTTATTTTTCAGGGTTTTTTTTTGTTTGTATGTTGTTGTTGTTGTTCCTCCTTTAAATATTAAATATACATGGCTCAGTATGTCATGGATCTATTGATTTAAATGTTAGTCACATCTAAAGATACTTTTAAAGCAACCTTGAAATTAGTGTTTGAGCAAAAAGCAGGATATTGTAGGTTAGCCAGGTTGATGTGCATACTTGATTACAGCAGGATGTATAAAAGACAAAAGATGGCTATGGACATGACTAGGACAAGCATGTGTTGTTTGGGTTACTAGGGCCATGTCAGGGTTACATACATTTATACACAAGGAATGTGAAGCCTTTCATTGGATGTCATGGTCTGATATGTATTTTCAAGACATGGTGATACTGGAAGAAGAAAGATGAACACTAAGCTGAATGAAACAGGAGATGAGTTTGACAGGTAGGACGACAATCAACAATGGCTATCCCAAATCCTAAGGGGCCTCTCAGTCCTAGAAAACTGTAGTAGTCAACTGTGGAGGAATTGTCTGTGATGAGATATAAGTTTCTATGTATATCGGGCTCATTCTATAATTCTGTCATTTGTTAAGCCACATGTTGCAGAAAGAAAAGCTTGTATGATGAGTTCACGGTGGGTGTTGGCTACATTGATGGACAACACGCTGTGATAAATGTTTTAGCATCTTCTTGCGTTCTAGTTCTTTTTTTTTTTAAACTAGAACGACATCTACCAACGTATGCGTCTTCTCCTGGAAATCCAGAAGCCTCAACACTCACAGGTCTTCCATCTGAGAACAAATCACAACTTTCCTTAATTTCACCAAACTCTATAATATGTGCATCCACCAAGCCATTGACTAGTATTGCAAGAGACATTTGATTGCTCTGTTTCAGATGTAGATAGTGTTCTGAGATTATCAAGGGCAACATATCTTGCCTTCATCCATTCGCCTTCAAATATAACAGTGACATTCAACACTAATACAAGGCTACCGCTTAATTTGGTCTATGCTCAAATTGTGTTACTCATTTCAATAACCTCATTTACATGACCACTTTTCACCTGCCACCTCCAGAATTCATAGAACTTTACTTGTATATGAATTTATGCATTCATTTATTATTGATTTGTTAATTATTGATTTGCGGGTTTTTTTTAATGAAGTAAGTTGTACTAAGAAAGAAATGAGAAAGATAGATATGAGAAAGAAGCATGAAGCCCAAGGGCAGTTTAATTCCATTCCTTTTAATAAACTCTTTTTTATATTTGTATAACTCAGTATACTCTACAGCCATATTTATAAGAAATAGTGGCTATATCGTTAACTCAGCCTCATATTTTCAGTTTCTTCTTTTAACACTATAACACTAATATTTCAGTGTTGGGCCATTTTTTTCCTAACATAGCCCTTAATCACCATTTAACAGGTCAGAAAACATGTTACACAATTTAGGTAACCATTGGCCATTGATGACAATTCACACTTTTATACACATTATACAAGTGAGACAATTAACATATTTGTGGAAAGCTATTTTTGAAGTTTTGTTGATTTTCTTAGGCTATATTTGCAGAAGGGGGTTTTTCTGGGTTAAAGGTATTGGCAGCTTGTCACTCTTGAATTTTATATTAGTGAATTTCCTTCCAAAGAGGCTGTGACTGTTTCCGTGAAGCATATGAAGGAGTACCTTTGAATTAGGTGGGCACTGGAGTAGAGGGATCCATGGTCACATAGGACTACAGGAGAGACTCCTCTCTTGTCTTGGCTCAAACAGCGCACTGGCATTTGCCTTTTCCAGCCAGAGAGCTTTTGCCAGATAAGCATCATTTAAGACTAATCCTAAAGGAGATAGTAGTTAGGACAGTAACTGGAATCATCAATGTATTTCATAGAGTCTTTGAATCATTTGATTTCTTATGTAAACTTTTTTATATTTACATATTAGTTCATTTTCTTTCAAAATGTACAGACTGCAATCAGATTTTTTGGGGAGTGTCTATAGATAAATCTGTATGATTTGTCTAAGTCTGATTTTTCCTGGAGATCAAGTTTCTTTGGTAAAATCCTTCTCCACGCTTAGCCCTTTGGTACTATTGGAATTAAGATCTCCTGGAGAGCGGACACTGATTGGTCTAAGGCGATTGGTGTTTTCCATTTTCCAAGACACAGTGAGTAGACCAGACTGGCCACACGGCACAACTCAAGCTAATGAAATTCATTCGTAAGGTATTGAGTGAGAGAAGCCTTTTGCAGTACTGCTATGGACGCTCCGTGTCGCTGGTGTTCATCTGGCCATCCTACAAGACTTAGAAGAAAGCCTTATCAACTTTACTGGTACTTAGCAGCTGATACTGGAACCACAAGTCATCTAAACTACATGAGGAAAATAAAGCTAAGATATGCCAAATTTCTACTTCCTTCTTTTACATCTAGGGATACTTGGGTGCAGAAAGTATAGGAAGAAGGATATAAAATATCATTATAGCCCAATACCTCATTCCCTTAGGAAGATTGATAATTATATGGAAAATAAAATGATTTTCTGTAAAATTACGGTATAATTTGGAGGCATGTTTACCACTTATTTATGTAGTCACTTTATACCTTGATCCCAGCCCCTCCCTTTTCTCCTTCCTGTCCCACCCTCATACATACCCCAAGCCCCCCCTCTCCTTCTCAGAGAAGTAAAGGCCCCAAGGGGTACCAACCCACCCTGGCACCTCGAGTAACAGCAGGACTAAGTGCCAGACAAGGCACCTCAGATAGGGGAAAGGGATCCAAAGGCAGGCAACAGGGTTAAAGATATCCCCTACTCCCATTGTGAGGGGACCCACATGATAACCAAGATGCATATCTGCTGTGCTATATATGTATAGGAGGTCTAGGTCCAGCCTGTGCATGGTCTTTCATTGTTGGTTTAGTCTCTGTGAGCCCCCATGGGCCCAGGTTAGTTTAGTCTGTAGGTCTTCTTGTGCTGTCCTTGACCCCTCCAGCTCCCTCAATCCTTCCTCTCTCTCTTCCACAACACTCCCTGAGGTAGGCCTGTTCTTTGGCTGTGGGCCTTTGAATCTATTTCCATCAGCTGCTTGATGAAGCTTGTTCCCAGCACCCAAATGGTATCTCACTACCATCTGTAACTCCATCTGCAGGGACCTGATGCCCTCTTTTCACCTCTATGGTCCCCAGGCATACACATTATGCACATGCATACATTCAGGCCAACACCCACCCAAAGAAAGGGGAAATTGTTCCAATTATTTAGAGTCCAGTAAGACTAACTGCTTTTTTCTTTGTATTTTTGAGTGGAAAAAAAAGTTTAAGGGAAACCCCACAATTTCAAGTGTCTTGTTAAAAAAAAAAAAGCATCCTTAGGCAACTGGCTTGGGCATGAATGGAGTTTTAGCTCCTGGGGAACCCCAAATCTTAACATAGCTCTTTGGAACAACTTTCAACCCATGACTTAGGTCACAAAATCTTAGTTTTGGGGACCATTACTTCATGCTTAGTATGAGGACTTTCAGTGTGAACTAGAAAGCCTCATTCTTATATAGTTCAGGATGACTTATTGGAAGAGCCTTTATGAATATAAAACTTAACAGTGTTTATCTTTTTGTTGGAATATATTTGTTATATATAAAGCTGTATTTCAGAGAACATTGTCATACAAGTACACAATATACTTTAACTATATCTTGCCCCTACCTTTCTTATCTTCTCCCAGCTCAGATTTCAGGTTGCCTACATTTCTAGTGCAGGCTAACCCACATCTTTACAAGTGGGTAACTGTTTAGAATTAGAAGACCTGGGAGATCTACTAGAATATAAGCAACTCATTTTTCAGAAAAAGAAATGTGTATTCTAAAATGCCATGACCCATGAGGATGCACAGATACCATTGCTGGGGGGGACCACTATCCAAATCTAATACATTTCTGTGGATCTGGCTGTTGTCTGTCACTTTTTCCTGCATGAGTTTGGTATAGAGAATGCTTCTATGCAGTTAACTGTTGCAAAATATTGAGTTATTACTTTGTCAGGACTGGTTGTGATCATCACAGTATCTTGAACCAACATTCACCCATTAAAATACAATAACCAGTTTTGCAGTCCCACGTTACTAAGACAATAGGACAATCTTTGGAATGGGGCAATCTCGGTAGCTAGCAAGATTCCCACTAAGCGGTCTTCACAAGTGGTCTTGACCTGTTGTGTGCTAGTCAGATATGTCCTGCCTGCTTTGTTTATTCACTCTATAGAGGCTCTTTGAGGATTACTCTCTGCTTCCCTAACTGAAGTCTTTCCTCTCCTGTGCTGTTAAACTCTAGAGTTGCAGTTCCAAGCCCTGCATCATAAATGCTATGACTATGGGTCTTCCATTATTTGCCTACTTATGTTTGAGATGATTAAAAGCATGCACACAATAGTGAGAGGAGTCGCAGGTGATAATTTGAACATGCAAATTTTATTTATTTAACACTGAAGTAGCTTTGCTTAGGCATGTCCTTCTGGGGAACCTGATTCTCAATACTCTGATATGTTGGTAGCCCTGGGTTTTAGGAGAATAAATAATGCCTTCATTTTTCTGGATCCCCTCCATCCTTATGTAACCTGTAGTATGAGTGTGATTTTCATGAATATAAGCAGTTTTTTCCTGTTATTCTTTACAGGATTGTTGATAAGATGTCCAAACATGGGTGTAGGTAATGACTTTAAAGTTTTTCAGGCACCTTAAAGGTTTGTTACACTCACAAGCAGGTGTTGACTGGCAGAATCAAAGGCTAAGAATCCTCATTCCTTTGAATTTCCTTTGAAATTCCTTTGAATTTCCACTTATCAAACTACAATGAGATGGTTTTTAGTCTTTCATTTTTTATGTGTACAGGCACTATGCTCATATGTATGACTGTCTACCACACATATGTCTGGTGCCCATGGAAGCCATGAAATGATATCTGATCCCATGGAACTGGATTTACAGGCTGTTGGGTGGTATCCTGTGGGTCCTTGGAATCAAATCCAAATTCTTTGAAAGAGCAACCACTGCTTTAACCACCCTGGCATCTCTCTAACACCTACAATGGGTTTTGATGTTTTTGTTGATTTCACAGCTGAAAAGGAAACTGATCTCCACTATCCCAAATGAAAACACATCAAGGCATCAGTCTTACATCTCACTTCCCAGAATTTCAGGGAAAAGTGTGTTTTGAGTAACGACAAATGGGAATTTGTCCAAAATAGTGACAATTGGCATATGCCTGAAGGACCACAGAAGGACAAGGCCAGAATCTGCATAAACTGAAGAGTAGAAAGTAGTGAGAGTCTTAATTAAGAAAGTTGCACTTCCTCGTTTGCTTGCTACCTCCTCAGCTTTGGGGATACGGTGCCCAGTGTACAGCCTCTTACCCAAAAAGCATATTTTTCCATGGTCTCCAATGTATTTGTTAAATTGTGTTGCTGTGACGAAATACATAGCAGAAATAATGTAAAGGGGAAAAGATTTACTCTAGACTATAGTTTCAGGGGAAGTGGTCCATCATGGCTTAAAGGGCATAACAGAACAGTTCCCATCACTACAAGAGAGAAAGCAGAGAAGCAGGAACACCAGTCTCTGATTGGCTGTCTTCTTCACCTTTTAACTCTTTCTGGACCTCCACTCTTTGGAATGACAGTTCCTGGATTCAGAGTGAGCTCTTTCTTCACAGTTAGTTTTCCCCAGAAATGTCTCCTCAGATTTTTCCGGAGTTGTGTACACTGCCTACGCGATTCAAAATCCAGTCAGTCTAGCTGAAAACAGAGATTGAGAATCATACCCCCGTTTGCTCACCACATCTCTTCAGATATAAACACCATGAGTGATTCTGAATAAGGTATGGGTGGAGGAAGTTCTGTGTACTTGTTTGCGAGAAGAAGAAACCAGGGCTCCGTTGTGATGGGCACAATCCCCATGGGGAACACACATGTTCCTGCCATCATCATAGTGGCCTAGGTACTGGTGGATCATTGACTGTCCAAAGCCCAAGGGGTAGAACTGCTCTTAACCACTCAGGTAGAGTTGTTGGAAAAACCTCAGAAGCTCCTTGAAATATGTGGTCAATCAGAGGCAGTGGAAGACATCCATTTTATCTGGCTTGGAAAACCTGCTTTGTGAGGGCTGGGAAGACGGCATGAATGCTAACACATGCTGGCAAGCTATAGCTATAACTACATCCTCAGTTCACTCAGTTTTTGATGTTACATTCCAGGCCACTTGGCCATTGTGTGATTCTTTCCCACTCCAGAGGAAATCTCCTTGCCTTCCACTCTTCTCCCCTGTATGTCTGGTATCCCTCCCTTCTCAGTCAGCACTTGCAGTTCTTAAGGGTTTGATTGCCCTGTGATTAAGGAGGTTTGTTGGGGCCTAACACACTGGGAGAAGGGTGGGAGAAGGCAATAAATATTTAATGAGAATTTTGCTTCTGGGCCTTCCTCTTAGAGGGGAAAATGGAAATCAAAAGTCTTCATTGGAACCCCTGTTGTTGGAGGACAAAGAAATGTTCCCTCACTGCTGTGAAAATGAGCCTCTGGCACCTCAGCAAGAAGCTGCCTGTGAGGGGGGCGTCTTTAATGAATCACAGAGCAAAGAGCTCCTTCCTGGAAGGAATTATCCCCAGTGCTTTCACTAATAACACTCTCAGGCCTCAGACTGATGGATGTGGAGTTATGGCGTTAGAGTGGAGGCTCCTGGGTTATAAGGCTGAGATTTATGTCTCATAACCTACCAGTGTTCCTCCTTCCTTCCTGAAGCCAGAGCCCTCATGCTGGGTGCCACAGCTCCCTGGGCCACACAGCAGAGGAGGAAGACTACATGGATAAACACTGGATAGTCCAAACAATACAATTCTCATAGGAAGTCTTGGGTATTGTGGTAGGCTGGACGTGTAGTTTCGGACAAATCTCTGTATGTGTCATGTACTTTTCAGGTCTGTAAATCAGAACTGAAAACAGTGCATTTTTATCGGATAGGACTGATTTTGAAATGCTAATGAGGTTGGCTGTTAGGATGACTGACAAAGACTAACTACAACCCTTAGCTATTGTTTTTGTATCTATTGGGATGGTTGTGGTGATTGTGTTTGTTCATTTTCAGAAGGAAGGGGGACTGTGAAACTGAGAGAAAGAGCTGTCATAAAGCAAGGCAGAGTGTAGAGGAATGTTAATTCAGAACATGGCTGCTCTGGCAAGAGATCACATCCAAAGATCTTCCAGGTCTGTGTAATCCAGCTAGAATACAAACATGCTTTTAATCCAGGAGACAGAAGCAAACATATCTGAGTTCAAGGCCAGCCTTCTTTAGAGCAAGTATCAGGTAAAGAAAAGCTTAGGTCCAAACAGAGTGGAACATGCCTTTAATCCAAAACAAAGGTAAAGTTAGTTTGTAGAAGGAAGCACTCATATTTGGAAGTGTTATCTAATTGAGTGACAGAAAAGGTGATGAATCAGATAAGATTTGACAGAATAGGATATGCCCAACTCTCACATGAAGAGCAAGGAAAGAGAAGACACTTAAGAGGCACTTTTAGCAGGACAGTAATAGAGAGACAGGTTGCAGAGAGAGAATTTAGGTGAAGATGGAATGAGCCAGAAAATGAGAAGAAGCCAGGAGATTAGAGCAGATTGCTGAGCTGGTTTGAGGACAAGCAGAGCAATTCCAGGCAGAGAGAGAAGTCAGTTTAAATAAGCCAGCTGTGAGAAGAGTTTGAGCCAGAACAGCTGAGTTGAACCAGCCAGCCCAGAGTTCAGAAAGAACAAGATGAGCTTAATAAGCAGTAAGTCTCTCAAGTCCACCAGCCAGGGGAAAGTGATCCACATTGGGAGACAAGAGTCCATGTGAGAAGTAGTCCCTACTCCTCATATTGTGGGACACGCAAGGAAACTGTGCTGCCTATGTACTACAACTGAATTGAGTCTCTAGGTCCTTGCCATGCATGGTCCTTGGTTGGTGTATCAGTCTCTGCAGCAATCGCCACTTCCCTCCAGATTTTTAAAATGTATATTTTATTTATTATAATCTACTCACATTACCTCCTGATTGTTATCCCCTCCCTCTTATCTTCCCTTTGCCACCCTCCCTCCCTCTTCTGCTTATCCCTCTCCCCTAGACCTCTGGGAACAGCCTACCCTCAGGGTAGTCTGCATCCCCTTCCATTGTGTGCCCACTAGGCTGTCTTGCCAAGGAACAGTGACCACGTATTGGGCCCCCAAGTGCATGTCAGAGGTTCAGCAGCAGCCACCCTCCCCCCTTCTGCCATGAGGAAAATCCGCAGTTCATTGGCTACACATGAGAAAGGGGTCTTGGTTCTCTGCATACATTGTTCTTGACAGGAGCCTCAGTATGTGCAACCCCCTGCCCTGTGCCTCCATCCACGGGCCTTGATGGTCTCCCTGTGGAGTTCCTGCTCCCTCCCAGACCTTCCATCCCCCCACTCTTACTGCAACTCTCAGCACACTGCCCAGAGTCCAGCTTCAAGTCTCAGTAACTGTCCCTATCCCCTCTGGATGGAGACTCTCAGAGGACATCTATCTTGGGCTAAAAGATGATGATGAGCACCAGTGCACCTCCCCATGGAGATGGCTTAAAATGTGGCAAACCAGCCACTGGGAAAAATGTCCTTGTTTCGACCACTGACAGAATTCTGCCTAAAACTTGGCAAGCTTGGATGCAGGCAAAGTCTATGGTCAGCCAAAGTCTGCCAAGACAGGGTAAGCAAGTCCTCAATAGGTCCTGCTTCACAGATATGTCTGTCACATATACTGGGCCAAAAGGCTGAAAATGATGCTCCAGCGTTTTAGAGAGCTATGGGTGACTGCACAGGCAGCAAACTGTCTCTGTCATTTTTTTTTTCATTAGATTAGGAAGCTGCTAACCTGCACTTCCTGTTTATACAGGTAATTGATTTTATTCCTTCTCAAATCTCTGATGGGGTTCAAGACCAAAGAGTTGAGTTTCACAATTAAACCTAGTTGTTTAGGGGTTAAGTTGTCTTTAGGTCTAGATAGACATTTTAAGTTGATAGAGATGAGATGTGATAGATACTGAGTTACATTCAGAATTTTAGACTCACTGAGATAGGAAAATTTTTTTTCAACATTGCAAAATACAAACAAGACAAAACACTATGAATGTAATTCCTGAATGTTCTGTGGTTCTTTTGCTGTATATAGTTTATTTTATATAGGTGTGATAATATAAATGTGTATGTAAAAAAATTAAAAAAAAATTTAAAAAGCAGTAAGACTTAGAGGCTGAAACTATTCAAGGCCTAGGTTAGATTGTATTGAGGCTAGAAGCTTCCAGGACTAGGCCTAGATTAGCAGAAGGAGACAGTAAGCCTCCCAGATGGCAACTGAGCCAGGAGAAAAACAAAAGTTACTTTTACAGCAGAGACTGGAGACACGGTGCTTGGTATATGAAGATACTTGCCATGCAAGTGTGAAGACCTGAAACAGAGTTCTGAGAACCCACTAGAAAGCCATGGAAAAGTTCAACAGGAGCATTTGCCATCCCAGGGCATCAGCTAAGGGATGGGAAACAGACAGAAGAACCCCTAGAAGCTCTTAGCTTGGTGTCCATCCTGAGAAACAGCAAACAGAGAAACAGACAAGACCTCAAAAAAGGTAGAGGGACCGAGGGAAGATTCCTGCGGTATCCTTAGAGCTCTGAAATTGTGTCTTTGCATGCACACACACACACACACACACACACACACACACACACACACACACACACATTCACATACATGAATGAGTAGCAACATGTGATTGTACAGGTATGTGTGTGTGTGCATGCTCACACGTGCATATCAGTGTTTATATGTAGACAGGCCTGCAGGTGCCCATGGAAACAAAAGGAGGTGTTGAGTCCTCTGAAGATGGAGTGACAGATGGTTTTGTGGTGCTGAGCACAGGTGCTGGTAACTAAACACCCATCTTCTGCAAGAGCAGCAAGCACCTTAAGCTGCTAAGCAATATCTCCAGCCCCAAGGGAATGTCTATTAAAAGTCTTGAAGACAGTCCAGGAGAAATGTAGTTAGACTTTGGACTGGCAACATCCCAACCTCCCCACAATCATTAAAATCTACTTAGTTTAATAACCTTACAGACTAATGAGTGAATAGGCAGCTTCTTCCCTCTCAGTTTTACCCACACATGAGCTGATGTGTTCTGCTGTGGTTATAAAATGCTTGTTTCAGCCTTGTGTGTTTGCACAGTTGGCCTGCTGCAGGTAGTATCATTATGGCAGGTGGTAGAACCTTTCACGAGGGTTGCCTAGCTGGAGGAAGTAGACTTTGGAGTGGTAGGGGTGTGACTAGCCTGGTTAAGTGTCTCATCTTGTTTTTTCCTCCTGACCCATGCAGATGTGTACAAAAACAGACATCAGCAGCTCCTGCCACCGTGAAACCACCTTGCCTTATGTTCTCTGGGCTGTAACGGACTTACATCTCAATCCATGAGCCAAAATAAGTCCCTTCCCTCCCCCCTCCCCCGCAAGTTGATTATTCTCAAGTATTTGGTTATAACAACAAGAGTAACTACTATAAAAATCACTGGGAAGTGATGTGAAGTCTTTGCTGTTTCCCTAAGATTCTCAACCATGCTCATCTCAGGTGCTTGGAACTGTCTTACTATTATGTTAGAAGAAGAAACAACAGATCTGCAAAGATATATCCATGCCTGGGACCTGGCCCTTTCCTCTTTTTTGTTTTCCGCTGTTGCCCTTCACTCAATATTCCTGTTCATATGGGATGACGTATTACATTGATTGAGTTGAGTGTCCTAAAGAATCTAGTCTTTTCCTCCTTCCTGTAGTCATCTCTGTGTGTGCATTGTTAATAGAGTCACATGGACTTGTATGGGACCTGGTTCAGATTCCCGTTGTTTCCTGGTCCCAACAATCTCTTGTGGGGAAGAGTGACTGTCACCTTAGCTGACCTGATAAGCTCAATTTTAAATCTTGAGATGATTAAATACTGGATCCTGTTTTATTACCTAACAATAGGATTGGAAGCTCTTTTGAGAACTTCTTTCCTCATAATGGCCCTTCCTTCCCTAGCATGAGCAACACACTGGAAGACTAGAATGTTGTTATTATATGGAAATAATGAACAAATAAATGGGCCACGAGTGATTGCATGAGTACTTCAATTGCTAAAATAGCTCTCATACCTTTAGTGGCATCTCAGGGGTATACCTGAAGGTCATCTTTGGGGAGGAATAACATATTGGAGGTCTTGTGAGTGAACAGATGGGAGATTTGGGAGTAACAGATGTAAGGTTGAAAAAGGTCAGAAGTCAGAGGGTTAAATTCTCTTGGCTGCTGGTGCTATTTGGGATGGTTGCAGTTCTTTCCCCCTTGGGCTAGCTCCTGCAAAATAACAGGGCAGGCCCCTGAGATCCCCTCTTTTTTTTTCCTTCGGTACTCATTTCCAGTTCTCTGAAGGCACCGCTGGATTATGTCCAGGTAAGCTGGAAGAGGGCATCATTTTCACCCTCCTTTCCACTGTAGCAGCTGGCTGATTACTCTGTGTTGAAGGGGTTCACAGTGACCCTGATAATTGATGCACAAAACAAACCATTAACAGGTAAACTGATCTCATTACTCCAGGAGGCAATGGGAAACTGTATCCTTTCCAGCTTACCTTCTGCTGTCTGCTGTGTACCTGAGCCTATTACACTTTCCCAGTGAGCATGGGGGGGGGGGGGCCGGGGCGGGGAGTTAAGTGTTGTGTGGTGTCTTTCACTTCAGGAGGGGCAGTTCAGTTCAGTTGTGAGTGAATGTCCCATCATCATTTGCCATCTTCAAACTGCTCATAAAAAACACCAAGAGGCTGTGGGCAGGGGAATCTGAGTGAAGGCATTAGTATAAATCTCATGATTGGAGAGACAAGAGAAGAGATATGTTGCATAGAGTGCTTTTGGTTGAATTTTACCTTTTAAGGTAGAAAGGCCTTATATTATGGGGAAAAGAGAAAAAAAATTTAATGTGATTTTTGAATTGTAATTTTTAAACACCATACCCACTTTCTGTGTCTGGGAAACTGGTCTCAGGTATCACTCACAGGGAAGAGGCAAAGCATTCACAGTGTTGGCAGGTGGTGGTTCAGTGAACCAATTCACATGCACGAACCAGCACTCAGACTTTCATAACAGTTAGTGCATTTAATTCCAGGGAAGAGTCCCCAAAGTAAATATTATAAGAGTCATTGTAGAAAAGATCAGAGCAAGGTTCAGAAACTGGGATTACTTAGGCTGGTTCGTGGGTTCAGTATACTTTTGAGCTGGGTTTCTGGACCAAACTGATCTAACTCAAGTTCTTGATAAGGCACAAGAGAGAGAGAGGGACAGAGGTATGATAAAGGACATTAAACGAAAATCCAAGTTGCTTCTTGCTGCCACCACATACCATTTCATTAATGCTGGGCAATTTACATCATCTTTCCCCATAGCTTAGTCCTCTCTTCTACAAAACACAGATAATGAAAGTAACTACCCTGCAGAGTTTTCTGATTATTAAATATGGCAATATATGCAGTATTCTAAGTCAGGGGCCTCATGTAAAGAAAATGTTTTGTAGCTGGCAATTTAGATGAATCCAACTACATTGTCATTTTATCTGGAATCTCCATTGCTAGGAGAATGTTCTCTGTGGCTCTCATGTTGGAAAGTATGATGCAGGCGGCAACTAATTAGGGGACTGTAAGATTTCCTTGAGGGACATAGTAGAGCAAAGTAGTAAGAAATGAAAGTTGAAAATGAAAGAAAGGGGATACCATGCAAGGACGCTTAGGCAGAAAGCTGAAAAAAAAATTCGTGGTCTGCAATGGGAAACATACTCAGGGCAGATTTTAGAACAGCTGATGAGTTATTGGATGGACCAAGCTGTTAACTGTTCTTTTTCCCCATTAACCAAGACAGTAAAATGTTTGGAGGGAGGAACAATAGCACCCTGTCCATAGAGATTTTTCTAGAAGGGCATATATCCAAGGACTATCATTTTGTGGAAATGTTAATCAATAATCCTATCCCTAAATGAACCTATATTTTGTTATAAATAGAGAACAATTAGAATCTGGAATTCAGCCACAGAAGAAATTGTTCTCAGAATTAATCACTAGGGGAGAAAATACCCATGAGTCAAAGAGCTTACTTCATTGCATTTTCTTTGTTCATGCAACCTATAGGCTCTGGGTTCTTATTTGGCAAGAAGTGAAATTCACCGTGAAATTATGAGGTGCCAGGCTAGAAAGGCCCTCATGGCATTAAATTGGGTTTGCTTTTGTCCTGCAAACTGAAGGCAGAGAGCAAAGCCATCATGTAAATGGAGCCAGATCAGGGTCTGATCAAAGCAGAGTCCGACTAAAGAGCTTCAACAGCATCCCTGACTTCTCTGTGTAGTTGTAAACATGAATCCAACCCCCCCCCCGCCCTTTCAACTGGAAACTTAGAAGCAATGCTGACATCTGAGCAGGCAAAGGGGATACACAAGGAAGCATGGGACACTTTGTTTGTTTCCAACTCTTGAGTTTCTCCATTGAGTGTTTTCATAAGAATGCCTGTTTGCCAGTTGTTCCTGTGGGATGTTTGATTCGCATCTTTTAGAGCCGAAGTGCTGCACTGTGAAATGTTCCCTTTCCTTGAGCAGTAAAGAATTCTACAAAAGTCAGCACAGTGTGGTCCAGAGCTGCAAAGTGGTGTGATCCCCTGAAAAACAGGAGGCTAAATGGACGTCAACCAACCACCTGCCAAGCAGACACCGCTGCCAGGCTCAGAGGTTCATTTTATCAGCAGTATTTACTGAACCTTTCAGAAAGCCAGGCATTGTTACTTGCACTGGGGCACCGGTCCCTGCTCTCATATGAAACTTAGATTCTTTGAAGGAAAACAGTATTGCCTGAAAATGAAGACCTTGGCCTCCCTGGGCACATAGCTTGAGAAATGCTAGGGACATTTCGTAAGAGCCCCCAGGTATCAAACTTCCTGAGTGACGGTACAGGGTTTAGAATTACGTACTAATACTCTACATTTTTTAAATCATCTATTTCTTTGCTAAGTAGTCTTGGGCTATTCAACTTAACTCTTTGAATTTAAGAGCCCTCATTTATTGAAGCGGTATTGTACTGTACATCAGAAATGGCTATGAGGATTAAACATATAATAATAACTAGATATAGTACTACATGATGTATCTCATGTATCCAAGGTACTATTATTATTAAAATGATGGAGCCTCAAGCAAGATCTTTGAACATTCTAAACTCAGGTCTCCTCATCTGGGAAATGGGAATGATATATGAAACTCGCTACACAAAAGGTTAAACTTTTTTGTTTTCTGCAACTCGTGAAGGACAGGATAAAATCTTGTCATGTGTATTTTATTGGTATATCACCGTGTCCTGTTTGAGCTCACAAAGAAGCCACCTCTGGGAATGATGTTAACTTCTCCTTCCGACTCAATACTACTTATGGTAAGTGTCCTCTAAGACACATCTGGGGATGTGATGGTCTTCTAACTCTGTAATAGAGTGAAAAGACGGTATCCTTGAGACTAGCTAAAAGGTGAACCTATTTCCAGCTGAGGTCATCAGAGTTTAGCCCATGGGATAAAAGTCCCTAGGACGGGAAGAGGAACTGGAAACTTCAACCATGGGAAACCTGTTCACAGAGAGAAAACTCAGTCAAGAACTCTAGTTCAGGGCATCAACGTCTCCAGTCAGTGATTGCAGCATATTGTGAGCACCCAGTTTGATGTTATTTATTCTGCCTCTATTTGCTTTTACTTTAAAAGCCTCACCTCCTGAAGGGGTTTTGTGCACTACTTAGAATCTCTCTCCATTAGAAACTCCAGATGTCTACTTCAGTGGGTTTTTCCAGTTGATTTTCTACTTGTTGAAAATGTCTGTCTATCTATCTGTCTGTCTATCTATCTATCATCTATCTATTTATCTATCATCACTCGGCCATCTACAATTTACTCGCTCTTTTAGTTTGGCTTGATATATACTTAATAAACTCATTCAAAATTGAAAGTATGACTATCATAGATCATTCTCTGGACTGCACAGAGCAGAGTTCAATAAAGAGTAAATCTTTTTCTAAGTATTAAATGAAGTACAAAATGCTGTGAAATAAATCTCCAAAGTCAACGCTCATAGCCTCCTTTGCAGACACCACAAAGTTTAGGAGGGTTTTTTAAATTTATTTAAGTCTACACACCAGAACCTTCTTTGAAAAATATACTCCTAGGGTGTCATTAAAGATATATATTTGATGAACACATAAACAATTCACAGGTCCAGATCCAAGCAAATTCTATTTCCCCTGCAGTAAAGTATTATCCAAAAATCTAATAGGGAAAGAGTCGCTACAGATATTCAGAACCCGTCCACTCAGCAAGCAGTGAGTTATAATAATAAAAAACCTTACCATTTGAGGGAGGAAATGCAGTTTTCTTTTAGAGAAGAGAAAGAGACATTTTGACATATATTCCTGTTTCTACAAAAAAGCAATATCAAGTAACTCTCACTTCCATTTCCAAGAAAGCAAAAGAGGCCCTGTTAGCAGATATCATTTACGAGCTGGAGATTTTTCATTAAGGGGTTCCTGTTGCTGCAGACCCATAGAGGCCATTGCCTGCTGCAGCAGGCTCAGCTCAGGTCTCAGCGTTGCTGGTCCAGGGAACCTGTTCAACACCAGCTTCGCTGCTCTGATTGCTGTGGGATGAGCTGGGCCCCTGTCTTTGTGCATCTCTTATTGCATATACCTGCCTGCACCCGTCACCGTCACCCATCTGCAGTTCTCTCCTCCTTGTCTGTGTCATTTCTGTAGTGCTCTCTCTCTCTCTCTCTCTCTCTCTCTCTCTCTCTCTCTCTCTCTCTCTGTCTTTGTCTCTGTCTCTCTGTGTCTCTGTCTGTGTGTCTCTGTCTCTCTCTGTCTGTGTGTCTCTCTCCTCTTCTTTCTCTTCTCTTGCTTGTCGCCTGACTTAGCTATCTTGGAGCTTTTCTTTGTTTCTTCTCAGGGATTTTTGGCTCTGATACACTGCCTGCATTTCTGACTGTAGCTTTTCTTCTCTGTTACTGAGGGTTCCACCGTCCCTCTGTGTGACAGTCTTCACCTTTACCTTCCCTTTCTGCATACTCTGCTCTGCTTGTGATTTCCTCCTCTGTGCTTCTCTCTAGGCCTCGCCATGTTTTCCTTTTGGTCTTTTCAGCTTCTACTTCAATATGTTATCTACCCGCTTCTAGCTCTGTTCACTTTCTCATCCCCCTCTCCACCTCCCTTGTTCTGTCTTGCTTTTTTTTTTTTTTTGTCTTTGTGGCAGGCAGGTCCCTCCTTCCAAGCTTTTGCTAGGTCCTTCGATCCCTTGCTCACTAGATATTTTATTCCCCTGATGCTTTTCACATATCTCTGGCTCTTTATGTTTCTAGAAACTTTGCCATGTCTCTGTGCATGTTCCCTTTAAGAACACACATGTTGGTACGCATGCGCTCACAAACACATACACACACACACACACCTCCTGCATCCTGACCTGTAACACTTCTTTACAGAGCAGGCTGTAAATTTTAAGATGTTAGTTTGGTTTATGGTGCCTTGGTGAAATCATAGACACATAATTTATTTTAGCAGAAATCCTCTGGTTTAGCTGACATAACACTTGGTACTCTCATGGCTGCCACACAGCTGCACCCTGTCACTGCCACACCTATTTCTAAGCCCCTAGTCCCAACATACTGAAGGGACTTTTTATGCACGGCAGCTATTTACTAGGTACTGCTGGTACTCGTTACTGCTCCACAGTTTCTTAGTGATACTCAGCTCAGAGGGTTTCAGAGAAGGTAGGACTGGTGAAAGCCAGGATGAAGGAGTTAAAGAAAATCAAGGAGAAGTCAGCTTCAACACAAAGTAGCACAAAGAACTGCTCCAAGAGCTGCCCCTGCGATGGCAATGCCAGCAGCCGGAGAAATGCAGACAGAAGCCCAGATACCCTGTGGGGGACCTGGGGCAACCCTACCTTAATCAGTCCCCTCTGACCCTCTGCCAGGTGACCAGCATTGGCCGCAGAAGAGGTTGGGATGTGAGCCTCAGGAGATTCGACTAGAGCCTTTCTTTGACACCCTTTCTAAGCCATTGAGCCTGGACAATTCAATGAATTCTAAGTCTCAGTTTGGTGAGTTTTAAAATAAGATCCAGACTGCAGTTCTTTTAGGGAGCAGCCCCTGGGCGTGAGGAGAGATGCCCTTATGTAACCCCATATGCCCTCTCTACCCTAGCTCACACTGTACAGCATCTTCCCTGACAGGTGCTGCTCCCTCCATCAAATCTCAGTTTTAATATTGCCTCTCATGCCGAGAGAGCCTAACAGAGTAAATTGCATCCCTCTTTAATCTCCATCACAGCAATCTGTTTATTATCGCTTTAGCACTTTGCCAATTTATAATTATATATTTATGCATTTGCTTACTTATTTATGACTCCTTTGCCCTCAGTAGACTGAGATTTTTTTTGTAAGAGGAAAGCATATCTGTTAAATCTTCTCCTATACCCAATGCCTTTGGTCCTAATGTGGAAACTGAGGCACAAAATTGGGACATGTCTTAGTGTGTTCTGGTATCCAAGTCTCACTTCTCTATGCCTGATATTTGCCACTCTGGTTCCACAGCAGGAAGAAATGTGATACTGCATGTTCCAGGGGTTGTGCAAGCTGTGATAGATTGGCTTTCACGGACTTACAACCAACACTCAACAAAGACGGCTGAGCCTTGTCTCTGTGGGTGTGAAACGGGCCAATTACATAAGTTTAACCCCAGAGACTATTAGTGAAAGATTCCTCTAGACTGCCCTCGTGAGGTCAGAGAGACCTTGAACTTTGAATTTTCTGGAGGATTTCCAGAGTCCCAGATGAGTTTGCATCATGTAATACACTTGCATCCGGGTAAAGGGGGGAATCTCATAAGTCTGAAAAAGCAACTTTACACCCTAATTTCCATTAAATACCTACTTCTAGATATGACTACTAAAATGATTATTTTGACTTTCTTCCTTGAGGTGGTTATAATTACTTGATATTGACAGCTTAAGCCTCATACCTCTTTGGGGCGGCCCTAATCCAGTTCTCTCTGACATCAGTCTTCAACCCCTTTTCAAATGCCTCAAGCGTCCCTCTGCCTCTAGAGTTCTATTACTGTAGCCCCTGTGTCTCCTATTAAGTCCAACTCAGTCTGGAAATGATGGACACTTCGAAGCCTTACTCAATCATTGCCAAAAAGGAAAGAGAACTACCAAGCATTGTGCTCCTGATGCTTTGCTCTGAATTATACTATATTACATGCACTCATATTTGAAAAATTAGGCATGAGACGGTATTTAAACATAATTACTATTATAATTGCTGATATTTACCAATTGCCAAATATTTGGTGTATCTCCACAATACATGTATTGTTGTTGCTAATCCTACTACAGAAATGAGAAATCTAAGACTTAAGGGGGCATGAATAACCTTTATAAGGCTTTAACATCTGCGAAAAAGGAGATAGAACTTAAGATGTGTTCAATACCAGACTGAGACTGCTATAGAATTGTTGCAAGCAAGAACAAACCCCACCATGTTTATATAAAAATATGCTGAGTTAGATTTTCTATTATATTAGCAGAATACTTGTGCTAACAACTTAAGGGAAGGAGGTTGCTCTGTGCTTGGAAGAATGTGATGAGCCAGAATATCGTGAACATGAGAGTGTGTGTGCATGTGTGAGAACAAATTTCTTCATCTCGTCGTATACGGGAAGCAGAGAGAGGGGAGGGGGAAAGGGAGAAGGCTAGAGAGAGAGAGAAAGCTGAGGACTAGTTAGTTACCTTCTAAAGGGATGCTTATATCGGTCTTTCTCCTCTAACCAGTCCTTTCCTCCCTCTGTCTCCATCCTAATAATGCAGTCTGATTATATGTAGCTTTATTGAACCAATACCATTACAATACTGAGTCTACATTTTAGGAGACAAAGCTCAAACACATGAGTCTTTGAAGAACACTTGATAGCCAAACCATAATATCTTCACTGATTGAAAATATGCTGGGCTGGTACTGCAGACAGTGGGTGTAGCCTACATGAACTATACCCTCCAGCTTTCACAGTAAGTATGGAGGCAGCCTTTACCTTGCACACCATGAGACTGAAGTTCATAATATAATCCTCACCCCTGAGCCAATATTTCCATTGAGTTCAAAATACTACAGACTTGCCTTTCAGCCATGTGGTTAAGTCAACTACAGATGCATTCTGTTGATAACTAGTTGAGAATGAGGCTTAATCTGTATACTAGTAGGTGAGGCTTAGACTTGGCTTTACTGAGTTGTATGACTTCCATTCAGCTCTTTTTTCTGTTCAAGGACATGCCATACATATACACTTCCGCTTCTGTTACATACTAAAATTCCTATTATTTCCTCCAACTGTTCAGTTGAACACAGTGTTGTTCTTCTTATTCAAAGTACTAAGTGTCTGTTTATGCATTGTATTTTGCTGAATCCTTGTGCAGAAATACTGCAATGAACACATTTCTGTGAAATACTATATATTTGAAAATTGAGGCACAGAAAATACCATTCATGATCACACAAGTGGAACCAAATGGGCCCATGCAACACAGATTGTTAACTTGTGAGACTATTTTCTTTCCTTGGGATTCCATGAGGTAGCATTTCACCCTCTTGTTCATGGTGTGTTTTTGGAAAAAGATGCCAATTGATTCTGAAAAAAAAAAAAAAACCCAATGGGAGCTTTGGTTTCCAAACAAGGTGAGTAGAACTCTGACTTGGTTTCAGATATGACTGTTAATACTATTACAATGCAAAACTTCCATAAATATTAGATTCTCAAGGTTGATATTCCATTGGACATATTATTGAACAATAACTATGTTTTAAGAGTGTCTCCATTCAGTCCTTACAATGGACCCATGGTCAGAGCTTTCATTGCAGTTTTATAAACCAAAGTAAATGAGAATAACTGTGTCATTTATGAAAGGAAGTGCTGCTGTTTCTGCTACGTAATAATGAACAGGAATGTGCTGTATAAATGGAGAAGGAAGTAGAGATGTTTTTCTTACACAGAAACTGCACTTCAAAGAATTAATGCTTGTGACATTAATTAGGATGTTCAGTATCTTAGCAAGAATTTAACATCATGGTGTCTGTTATTTATAAGCCCAGGATATACAAGTAAAGAGTCCATGAATGTGTGTAGATGTGGACTTAGGGAAACCAGTTTGAGGTGTATGGCCTTGGCTTCTATAACCTGGTCTATGAGCTAGAGGCATATTTGAATCATCAGTTAGAAACTGTGGGAATCAGAGGAAGGGTCCCTAACTCTACTTTATTAGCTCCAGCCCAAGAATGGACCAGACCAAAAGGGCATTTCATGAAGCTTTCTAGAATTCTTTGTTCTCACACATGCAAGAGAAGTCAATGAATCTTCCAGGGGGTTTCTTTGCTAGTAGACTTCTGGCCTGGCTATTGGTTTTCTATCAGTTCTTTCAGGCCTGGTTAACACTATATAGAGTTGAGCAGTTTTCACTTGTTCTTCAAGGAGGAGGAGTCAGTGCCTTTATTTTTCCTCTTGTGAAATAAGCAGCTGCATTACCTCCATATGAATGGTGGTTGGTAATGCAAGGAGATCAAATTAATGTGAAGTTAGAAGGGAGGTAGGAGCTGAAACAGTGACTGATAAAGCACTGATTGATAAAGCATTCTGATCAGGCTGAACTGCTGAGTCTTAGAATCAAAGGGAGCTCAGAGAAGCTAAAGCTGGGTTTCTGAGCTGCCTATGAGAAAGGAAAATGTGGACACAGTCCACAGTTGGCAGACCCTGTAATAAGAATAAGAACAGACACATATTGGGCACTTGCTATGTTCTATGCCATGTGTGTGATGTGACCCTCTCAATATTCTCAAAATCCTTACATAAGAGCTTCAGCCGTTATCACCCCCTACAAATGGTAAAAATCAATGCTCAGAAGGGTTAGAGAGTTTCTTCAGGTTTCGCTATTTGCAAGTGATGGAACGATATTAAATTCTAGAATATTTTTGACCAATGCTCTTTCCCTGATCAACATACTCTAATGCATCCAGGGTGGGAGCCAGAGGAGCTTTCTAATTGGGGCTATTAGCTGAGCCTATCATTCTGGAAGACAGATGGAGGAAATCTCAGAGACCCAATAAAAGTGGACTCCTTTGGGGCTAAGAAGTAGTCTCTCGCACTGATGAAAGTCTAAATTCAGAAGTTCCCACAGGGCTTAACATGGATAACAGAAACAGCCTAGGAAGATGGAGGACTCAATTTGAATCCCAGCTCCTTTTGCTGGCTGGGGACTATGAGCCAATCACTTGCTGTCTCAGAAGCCCACATTTCCTGATCTATGAATTGAGGATGATGATATCTATCTTTCAGCAAAGTGCCTGGCCCATTACAAGTGATTAATATTTGCTGACTATCTTCTCTCTTTTTGAAGTCTTACATGTCTGGCAAGTTGGGAACACATCCTTGAGTCTGACCTTTCCTTCCCAATTTTCAAAAAACTTGTCCTCAGTTATATACTTAACGCAAACACTTGTCAATGATACACTCAAGCTGAGGTTCTGTATTTGGGATTGGAACAATATTAGTGGTGTTATCCTACTATGTAGGAACCGAAATTAGCATCCGGAAGGTCTTATGGCTAGTTTGCTGTTACTTTCAGAAAAATGTACTTTTGTGAAAAGAAGTATTCTGGCATCACACACACACACACACACACACACACACACACACACACACACACACACTGCAGTTGAATAAGATTCTGGTCAGAAACTGTGAGCTATTATGACTTCTTGTTCTTTTCACTCATCATTATACTTTTGCTTCTTCCATTTTTCCCCAGGACACTCATCTCCTCTTTCCATACTACAATCTGTAGGTACTTAGACGCTGGATAGCTGCATTACCTCCGCTGTGAATTAGTGTCTGTCTCAGAACAGACAAGTAAGTAAATACCCACAGTGTGACTTGAAACCTTTCCATGTCTGGGATTTAACTACTGTTGAATGAACTGTTGACTATACCATGATAAGATGGTAACATGCAACCAGACTAAGTAGGGTTGGCCTGTCGACTGGCTGAATCCTTGTTTCATCAAGATTGGCAAGGCAAGCAGGATTGAAATGGTCCTGAAACAGTTGGCCTATGTCTCCACATCTAAGTTCATCATCACAATTATATCCACATCCACAGTGAGTGCTGGCACCACATGAGGATTATCTGAGTGGCTTTGAAAAGTCCCACACCTCTCCCAGATCAAAGAATTGAACTCTTTAAGGCTGTGGCTCAGGCATCCGTTTATTTTTTAACTCCTCAGGTAATGTCAATGTACATCCAAGATTGAGACTTCTTATTGATAAAAAAAAAACAATTGTATAATTTAGAGGGAAAAATTGCATGCATTATAACCTATGACCCACTCATTCCTTGTGCATTTGTAATTAAATTCTCTGCCAATTGCCACTCCCCCAAAAGAGGCTGATGGAATTTTCACATGGTTTCACTTCTGAAGTCTTGCACATTGCAGGGTGTGAGCAGATGGACCCATGATGTATGTGCTCACTCAGAGCAGCCCAACATCTTCCTTCAGCACACTTGTGCTCAGAGAGCTGAGAGAGAAAGACCTTGCATTAGAGCAAAGCGTCATTCTCTCTCATCATACCTCTCCCACCTGATAAATAATGGATAATGAAAAGCACCCGCCATTACATGCATAAAGCACTCGACATTCACATTCAAGGCAGAACTTTCCATCTAATCTGAGGTCCAGGTCAGCATAAAATAGGTTTGGTGAGACCAAGACTTTCTGAAGAGTTCTTCAATGCCTCCACACTATTCAGTGGAAAAAGGGAAACAATTCAACCCTGGGATCAATCTCAGTATTTGTTTTTAAAAGGCCAAAGGAGCATGAGTAGCCTGCTTGGAGTTTCTCTTTCACTTCAGAGCATGATACCCTGGGCAACCTTTCTTTGAAGAGCATAGCTGCTCAAAGGCCCATGTTAAGTCAAGCCCCTGAGGAATCTTTGTGTCTTTTTCTCTTTATAGCATCAAAGTGTACTTCGTATTTATTTCATGTGTTTAATTGTTCTCTGCCTCTTCTGATAATTTGAACTTTGCATAGGAGATACCACATCTACTCTGTATCCTTTGGGCCTGACATAGCACTTGCAACCTAGCAAGTACTCAATAATATTGGTTGATTAGACCAAACGTGCAACCAGTAAAAGGAAAACAGCCTGTGCAACTGAAGAAAGGCTTTACTATGTATGTACTCTATAACTTAGAGAGAGAATTTATAATTTTTTCAAAGTGAGAGGGTACTGTGAAAGTGGCAGCCAACATGCCTTTTCCAGTAAGATGCAAACTGGTGAAAAGTCTACCTCCCATTTGGAGATGTTACATCTTTGTGTTTGTGAAAATTCCATTCAGATAGCTCTAGTCAGATCGATGTTGCAATAGTCTAATATCTCGAGGTGAAATACTTGGCACAGGGCCTGGCAGATGGTGGGTGTTCTTCACACACTTACCAGATGGCTTACTGTGTGGTGGGAAATCTTCACACACTTACCACTGATTCAGTGTATGGTGGGAATTCGCCATTCACTGACATAGACAGATGAGTGGCATCTAAAAGCTCACCCGCTAAGAGCTTCAGCTGTGGTACTGACACTTGGTTTAGTTATGTTATCTTTCTGGGTCTTACTTTCATCTTAAAAAGAGACACTTTGAACTGAGAGGCTAATAAGTACAACATTCCTAAAAGGATACTCCAGAGAGAGCTAATATCACCATGTACCTTGAAGATAGCAGGATTTTTAAAAAAATAAACTAAGAATTGCGGCACACCCTGCACTTCTAAATATGGTCAAGACCCAAACACATGTATACATGAGGCAATTAATAAAAGTCATGTGCCAGATGACCCAGAACAGAATAGGCATAAATATCTTTACGTAGGTTAAATGTTACTGTAGTGAGGCAATCAATAAACAAGATAAAAGAATATATAGGATAGAGGGTGATGATAAATTCTGAGGAGAGAAACAGAGCAAAGAAAATGGTTCAGATGATGGGCAAAGATTAAGGTATTATCACTATTTCTCATAATGTATACAGTATCCCAAGGACGGTTCTGGCTTGCTTGTGTGGTTCTTCTTTATACCACTTCTGTTTAAGAATTTGAATGGACTCTGTGATGGTTCAGGAATGGTCACATACTTTCTTTTGAAGTCAAAATGCAAGATTGGGCTGGGAGTTACTCAGTGGTAGACCTGTTGCCTAGCATACATGAGGATTCAACCCTAGCACTGTCAAAGGAGGAAAAACTGGGCAGGTAATGTAAAATTCTACCATGTGGCAATCATGGGATACCAATCACATTGGAATAAGAATTTTGCATAATTCTGTCGTAGATAAATATGTGACCTAGCTTACTCGCCTAGCTCTATTGTATCTGGTCACTGTGTGTGTGTGTGTGTGTGTGTGTGTGTGTGTGTGTGTGTGTGTGTGCACTAACAGTAAAAAGAGCACACATTGATACTTTGCTCTAGACCAACAGTTTTCAACTTGTGGCTTGTGACATTTTGGAGGGATTGAATGACCTTTCATGTAGGTTGGCTAAACCAACCCTGGATATCAAATATTTACAATATGAGTCATAATGTTAGCAAAATTGCAGATATGAATTATCAACTAAATAATTTTACGGTTGCAGGTATCTACAACATGAACTGTATTAAAGTGTCACAGCATTAAGAAAGTTGAGAACCACTGCTACAAACTCATAATTTCATTAATTCTCAGTCTATATTCATTGTTAGTAAATCCAAACTTTGAACAAATTCTTATATTTTAAAAGGACTTTCTAGAGATGTTTATCACTCCCCATTTCTTAAGGAAAATGTGCCTTGGAATAAGTAAGACTATTTTTCAACATGTAATGGAAAGTTGAAAGAAATTAGCTGCTAAATTAGAATGGCCACCTCAGGGTCGGGGTGGGGGATTAGCACAGGAGACACAAAGGATAAATGGAGGAAGCAGCAGGGGAGGACCTGGTTGAGATGCGGAAAGAAATCTTCCAAACCACAAGTTGGCCCAGTCAAATTAGTCTATTTTAATGAGAAGCTTGCCAGCTTTATAGAAATGTTTGCAAAATCACAACCCTGTAAAATGTCATGTCGTATTCCTTGTGACTTTGGAAAATGTCATGAAGTAAGCTATACCAGTGGGGAGCTTAATGCTTCCAATAAAAGCCTCTTCTGGAGGGGGGGGCAGGTATTTACAATTGCAGAGGAAGCACAGGTCAGAAAATATAAAACACCTGCTTGAGAGACAGCAGCAGAGAAGATCCCAAACTATTCATAGCAGTTGTCAGTGTTCATGGGTAGGTTCAGAACTGGCCTCATTATCAAGGCACTCTCTCACCCTGGTGACTTATTTCACCCTCCAGGGGCTCTGGGTTCCCTCTCCCTGGGTTCTGGGATAATTGTGACAAACTCCCGAGGTTTCAGTGGGAAAAGGTTAGTGATTTTTGACAACTAGGAGACCTCATACCGTTCTTTCCCTTCGTACAAGTTCCCTTTTCCCCTTTAGTACTTTTAATTTTTATTCACTTTGAAATCTAATGCATAGCCATTTAAAATATTTGAAACTATGAGTAAAACAGTTCAGCTACTTCTTCAGCCTGCAAATAACGGCTGACAACCTCTCAGTGCAGAGTTCATTTTATGTGGTTCTTTCCATGTTCTTTTTTATGTGAAAATACAAACGGGTAAATTCTGTGTGTGCTATGTTTATAAATACATAGTTCTATGGGTTGACTCAGTAATTAACAAGACATTTGTTTTTTTTTCCATTTAGTGTATGTGTGTGTGTGCACATGCACACACACATGCAAAGGACACAGCATGCTTATACACTACTTAGAGTAGGAGAGGTTCTCTTCTCCCCCTATGTGAGCTCCAGGGACCAAACTCAATCAGATTTTGTGGCAAGTGCCGATACATTCTCAGCCATCTCATAGATCCTAATTATCATCATGTTACAAACAATTTCCTATAGCATCATAAAGTGACATAATATTTGATTAAAAGTATTATAACATATCATTCTGTTATATTGCCAGTAGTGTTTGTTTTTAGCTTAGGTCACTGGGCTATCTAGTCTCTGGTTCCTACTTACCAAAGCAGTGTAGGGCCTTAGTTCCTTCTCCTAGAGTGGGCATTCAGCCAGACTAGAGATTGTTTGGCTCCTCCCACAAGTTCTGTGCCACCATCACATAGCATATTTTGCAGGCAGATCATAGGTCAAATGTTTTGTGGTTCATGTCCATTTTTTCTCTTTCATTGGCCTGCAGAAAACCCTTCCATACCAAAGACACTAGAATGTAGAGGTAAAGGCTCCATGTAGGCTCCAGCTTAACCTCTCCATATTCAACGAGTTATGTGGGTGGTGTCCTCAGCAATGGGGCCCTGCTGTGAGTTTGCTAAGAGTAGCTCTTTATCTTACAGCAGCCTAGGTTATTTGCGGATGTCCATGGGACCCACCTTGGCCAACATCTCAACTGAATCCAGCTCAGTCCAACCACGAAAAGCCTCCTCTAACTGCAAGTGATGGCCACATGATTCTCTGTATCCCCAAAATCTTGGAGTCCTCATTAACACCACCTTCATACATCCCAGGAAGTTTCCACTTCAATAGGTTTCAACACCATCCCCCAGATGTTCCCCTTTTCCAGCCATCTTGCCCCACACTGTGACCACCACCCATTTCTCCCCCACCTGATCTTCCCTCTCCCATCCCACCCACCCCCAACCCGCTTGCAAAATCTATTCTATTTTCCCCTCCCAGGAAGATGCACGTGTCTGTCCCCCACTAGACCCCTCTCTGGGTCTACAGGTTGTAGCTTGATTATTATTTACTTGATGGCTAATGTCTACATATAAGTGAATAGATACCTTATATGTCTTTCTGGGACTGGCTTACCTCACTTGGGATGATTTTGTTTTTCTGTCTGCATCCATTTGCATACAAATGTTATGATGTCATTAAAAAAAAAAACACTGAGTAATACTCCATCATGTAAATGTACCATACTTTCTTTATCAGTTCATCTGTTTAGGGACATCTAATTTGTTTCCTGTTTTTGCCTGTTATGAATAAAACCTCAATGAACATAGTTGAGCCAGTGTCATTGTGGAAGGACGGAGTGTCCTTTAGGTATATGCCCAAGAGTGGTATAGCTGGATCTTGAGATAGATCAATTCCTAACTTTCCGAGGAACCACCATATTAATATCTAAAGTGGCTGCAAAAAGTCTGCACTCCCACCAGCAATAGAGGAGTATTATTCCCCTTGCCTCAAGTCTTTGCCAGCATGACCTGTCACTTGTGTTATTGATCCTAGCCATTCTGACAGGTGTAAGGTGGAGTCTCAAAGTAGTTTTAGTTTGCATTTCCCTGATTTCTAAGGATGTTGAATATTTCTTTAAGTGTTTTTTATACATTAGATATTATTGTATTGAGAATTCTGTTTAGCTCTGTAACCCATTTTAAATTGGATTTTTTATATCTAGTTTCTTGAGTTCATTGTATGTTTTGAGTTTTGTTATATGTTCATCATCTATCAGATGTAGAGTTGGTTAAAATATTTTCTCAATTGGTAGGCTGCTGCTTTGTCCTAATGATGGTGTCATTTGTCTTGCATAAACTTTTAAGTTTCATGAGGCCTCACTTTTTAATTAAGTGCCTGTGCTAGAAGTGTTCTGTTCAGAAAGTCATTTCCTGTGCCAATGAGTTCAAGGGTATTCCCTACTTTCTCTTCTTTCAGGTTCAGCTTTAGTTTCATCTTGAGGTATTTGATCCACTTGGACTTGAGTTTTATGGAGGGTGATAAATATGAATATATTTTCATTTTTTCACATGCATACATTCAGTTTGACCAGTACCATGTGTTGAAAATGCTGTCTTTTTTTCCTCACTGTATATTTCTAACTTCTTCATAAAAAAAAAAATAGAAGTCCAGAGATATGTGGATTTATGTCTGGATCCTCAATTAGATTCCATCAATGTGTTTGTCTTTATGCCAACCTCATTTGGATTTTATTACTATAGCTCTGTAACACAACTTCAAATAGGGAATGGTGCGACTTCTAGCCGTTCTTTTATTGTCCAGTATTGTTTCAGCTGTCCTGGTTTTATTTTTTTTTCCAAATGAAGTTGAAAGTTTTCATTTCAATGTGTAGAAAGAGCTACATTGGACTTTTGATAAGAATCACATCGAATCCACAGACTGCTTTCGGTAGGATGGCTATTTTTTACTATATATGTCCAGCCAATCCATGAGCATTGGATCTTTCTTTTTTTTTTTTTTTTTCCACATTTACAATGAGCTTTTATGTTAGAGAAATATATGATTGAAATTAATATGTTCATATAAAATAGAAAGAAAGAAAATGTGTTAGAAGGATCTTTCTATATTTTCTACTTCTGTTTATCCATAGTCAAAGGAATAACATGCTGACACACAGACATTGACTCCACTGAGCATCAAGAGCAAGGAGCCAGAGAGAAAAGGCAGGGTGCTGCATACATTGTCTCCTGTGGCTTTCCTTTCCTTTTTTTTTTTTTTTTTTTTTTTACCTTTTTTTTATTAATTTGTTCATATTACATCTTGATTGTTAGCCCTTCCCCTGTTTCCTCCCATTCTTCCCTCCCTCCCACCTCCCCCCTTCTCCCCTCCCCTATGTCTGTGATTGAGGGAGACCTCCTCCCCCTATATAGAGCATTGGATCTTTCAATCTTTTGATACGTTCTTCAATTTCTTTCTTAAAAAGCTTGAAGTTTTTATCATACAAGTCTTTCATTTGCTTAGAGTTACCCCAGAATATGTTAGGTTATTTGAGACTATTGTGAAAGGTGTTATTTTCTTGATTTGTCTCTCAGTCCTTTTGTCATTTGTATATGGTATGTATGTATGTATGTATGTATGTATGTATGTATGTATGCCTTTAGTTATTTAAGTTATCTCTTATCCAAACACTTTGCTGAAAGTAGCTCCCTGGTGAAAACTTTCAGGGATACTAACTTATCATCAGCAAATAATGATGCTTTGACTACTTCTTCCTTTCCATTTTGTATTCCCCTGATTTCCATCAGTTGTTTTATTGCTCTTGCTAAAAGTTCAGGTACTACATTAAGTAGATATGGAGAAAGTGGACAACTTTGTCTTGTTCCTGGCTTTAGTGGAATTGCTTTGAGTTTCTTTCCTTTTAATTTGATGCTTGCAGTAAATTGCCTATATTATGCTTAGGTTTGTCCCTCATATCCTTAATTTCCTTTTATTATGAAAGGGTGTTGAATTTTGTCAAAGGCCTTTTCTGATCACGTTTTTTATTTTTGCTTTCTTTCAATTTCTCTATATGGTTGGTTATGTTTACAGACTTTCGTATACTGTATCATCCCTGCATCTCTAGGATGAAGCCTATTTGACCATGGTAGATAAAATTTTTGATATGTTTTCTAAATTTGGCGTGCAAGTATTGAATATTTTTGCATCTATGTTCAAAACGGAAATTGGTCAGTAATTCTCTTTCTTTGTTGCATCTTTATGCGGTTTGGGTATCATAGTAACTGTGGTCTCATAAACTGAATTGGGCATTGTCCTTCTGTTGTTATTTTGTGGAATAATTTGAAGAGTGTTGGCATTAAGTATTCTTTGAAAATCTGGTAGATTTCTCTTCTAAAACCATCTGGCACTGGCTTTTTTGGGGGGTTCTGGGATCATAATGACTGTTTGTATTTTAAACAGGGTTATAGGTCTATTTAAATTGTTTATCTGATTTTGATTTAACTTTGGTAAGTGGTGCCTAATGAGAAATTTGTCCCATTTTTAAAGATTTTTCAATTTTGTTAAGAACAGAATTTCATTTCTGATTTTGTTAACTTGGATATTCTCTCTCCTCCTTTTGGTTTGGCTAAGGGTTTTTCTATTTTGATGATTTTCTCAAAGAAGGAACTCTTTGTTTCATTGATTCTTTGTTTTGTTCCCTTTGTCTCTATTTTATTGATTTTAGCACTAGTTAGATTATTTCTCACCATTTCTTCCTTTTGGGTGTGATTACCTCTTTTTATTTTAGAACTTTCAGGTGTGCTGTTAAGTTGCTAGTTTGAAATTGCTCCCTTTTTGTTTTTGCTTTTGTTTTCTTTTTTTTCTTTCTTTTTTTTTTTTAATGTAGGCACTTTGGTTTGGTTGAAGCCTCAGACATGGCTCATCGTGCTCTCCTTGGTCCTGTAAATTCCATTCTTCCATCTCTCTCCAGCTTTGTCTGCTCAGAAAGCCTCTGAAGAGATGGGGGAAAAGGCGCCAAATGCTCAGTCCCACATTCCTTACAGCTGTTTCAAGGCCCTTCACCTGATGTGGCCACCCACCCAAGCCCTCACCCTCGATAACCGTAACTGGCACAAGACCAGCATGTGGAAGACATGTTATTTTCCTTAGCCTATAATTCATAAAAACTTCCCCTCCATAGTCTACTTATGACTTTTTCTGGTCTGGTCCCTTGAGGCTGGTGACCTCACTAGGGTAGCCTAATTCCCAAATAAACCTGTCTTTTTTTTTTTTTTTTTTTTTTTAACTTTGAATTCAGTTTGAATTGGTTTATTTTTGTCTGTGGAAAAAAACCTATTATTTAGTGCCATGAACTTGGGAGGAGTTGAGTGCCCAGCCCAGTGGCAGTGGCACAGGCTCTTCCTGGCCTTGTGGGGACTGTTTCTCTCTCCCTGTCTTTCTCTCTGCCTCAAGCTATCTACTTTGGACTTGGTGAGTAATCCCCTCACAGCTGAAGCCTAGAAGTGCTGGTTACTTCTTCCCAGTCCAGGACCCACCCATTGGGCTTCTGTACCAAGAGTTGCAGCCACGCCTGAGATAACCCATTCTGGAACAAAGATTTAGATTGGGAAGCCTTTGCGTTCAAAGTCCTTTGACCTGAGGCTACCCTCCCCATCCCCCACAGTTTGACCCTAGGCTGTTAGATGAGATACCACCCCAGAGTTCAGTGGGTCTTCCTCACAGGGTGCAAAAATGGGCACCACTGGATCTAAAATGCCCTTAGGGTGTTCACTGTGAAGTTTATCCAAATTGGCATCATCTCAGGCCTCGCCCCCCGAAATGCCTACTTTTTCATGCCCTGTGGCCTAAGTACACTCTAGATAACCAGTCTAAGTGGCCACCATAAGGCACTCTAGACTTTGCCGTCTTCCCTAAATGATCTTGAAAATTTCGTAAGGATATACGGACAAGTGGCCTGAGTTCCCCACGTCCAGGTTTTTTCAGAACTGCGCTCCCACCCTTCCCTCTGTAGCCAGCGTTCTATGGCACAAGTCTTGTTGGCCAGGGTTACAGCACCCCCAGATGCCCCTTGCTCTGGGGACCTGACCCCTGAGCCATCAACCTTGACTGATTGATCTGAGTCATTGGTTTCCCCACCCCTTCTCTGATTCCCACTTGCTTCTCCCCCTTCCTACATTGCCATGTGCTTCAGCTAGTGGCCAGCCCTCCTCCCTCTACCTACCTCTTTCTCCTTCCCTACTCACCCCTACTCACATCTTCACATGCTTTACCCACTGGCCAGGTTTCCAGCACCCCCTTTACCCATCCCCCCCCCACCCCCAACCTTGGAACAGGCCAAGAGCCAGCCTCTTCCCCTTTACCCACCTCCCTTCTCCTCTATCTCTCCTCCCACTGGCCGACCCCCCCCCCCCCCCCCCCGCTTTCTTGTTGCCACTGGCTCCATCTAATAATAAAACACCTCTCCTTTACACATGTCCTCCCCATCCTCTTCCCTCCTCCATGGCAACTCTGCCCCTCCCCCTTCTTCAACCCCACAAGTCACACCTTCACACTCACACCCTGGCCTTCATCCACACACTGGCCACCCCACCGCCACCCCTACCCCCACCTCTGCCTGGATTTTCCCCTGTGGTGTCTCACACATAGTCCAGCAGACCTCTGCTCTCCTCTGCCCCTCCAGGAGATAGCTGAAGCTGAGGGGTTTGTTTGAGTTCCTGTTCCTTTCTTCCTGCAGGACCTTTCCCACATTGAAAAGGCCCTAGGCTCCTCCTCCTCTGCCAATTGATCTTCCTGTATTAAGGAGTCCCTTTACCTTTGCCAGGTGTATGACCTAACATGGCAGGGCCTTTATGTCATACGGGCTTCTGCTCTCACTCCAGAGGAACTCGGGATAAGTTCAGGCAGCTTCCATGTAGTATGCAGAGCAGCCCTGCCAATGGAAGATACAGTCCCCATTGGTGAAACAGTGGTGCCAGCTAGAGAAACCAGATGGGATTACCAGCTGGGTCAAGTTAGCTGGCAGAAGAGGAAACCCTTGGTGTGCTCTCAAATAAAGTTGTTGACTTTAATAAACTCAGTGAAGTCATGCAGCAAGCAGACAAATACCTATCCATTTTTCTAAATCAAGAGACCATAATTCAATATACCCAACTGGGCCCAGCCTCCTCAGTGGGAGCCAAAGATCTTGCTATCCATTTTATTTCCCACTCATCACCAGATATTTACAGAAAAAACAAAACAAAACAAAAAACCACAACCAAACCAAACCAAAACAAAAAAGCTAAAAGAGGCTTAGAATGATTCCCAAATAACCACTCCCCATATAGGAGTGGTTAAAAATAGCTTTTAAGATCCTTAACACCGGAGAGGAGAAGGCCAAGTCTTCAGGGAAGGCTCAGCTACAGCAGATGGGTATGCTCCAGTCCCAAACCATGGGAGCCATCCTGAGACATACAGCATTCCTGCAAAGAGAGCAAGGTCCATCCCGCCAGGGTCCAGGCTCTGTTTCAAACGCAGCCAGGAAGGACACTGGTCCTGTAGCTGCCCAAACCCTAGTCAGCCCAGCAAGTCATGTTCTGCCTGAAGGCACCCTGGCTACTGGAAGTCAGAAAGGCCCTATGTGGGCTCACCATCTATACCAAGCTACAGAGGCCTAAGCTCCAGTGCAGGCACTGTAGACCCTCCAAGCCTTTGCAGTCCTTAGCCTTGTGGAAGACTGATGGCTCCTAGACTCTGCAACTCCTAGCACTCTTTCAGAGCCCAAGATAATGCTACAGGTAGTGGGCAAGTTGATCTCATTCTTAATGGACATGAGGGTTACCTTCTCTGTTTTAACCTCTCACTTGGATCCCATGGTCCCACTGCCAATTTCTGTCATGGGACCGATGGGACCTTCACCTCTCCACTAGGGCTCTGTCACTCCTTTCCATTCTTGCAGGAAGATTCTCCCTACACATTTTTCTGGTCATGCCCATCTGTCCTGTGCCTTTACTAAGCCATAATATCCTGAGCTGCTTTGGATACACCTTCTCCCTGTCCCCCATGTCCTCTCCTGACTCCTATCTTCTTCTTCCCTAGTTGCCTCACAGATCTTTACCCCATATTACCCTGTTCCTACCACACCAGACTTGGCTAACCCCAAGTACAGGATATCTCTATACAAGTGATTGCCACCGGACACCAGCCAATTCTAGTCTGCCTTGAGGACCCTTCCTTCCCCTCCAGATCCCAGTGTTCATTTCTGAAACCCATGGGTCTCAAGCCCATCATTACCTGCCTTCCATCTCAGGGACTCCTAATTTCTATTCACTTGCTTAGAAACACTTCCATTCTCCTGGTGTGTAAGCCTCCCTGTACCTACTGCTTAGTGCAGAACCCCTGCCTCATTAATAAGGCTGCCATCCCAATCCATCCCACGGCTACTAAGCTCTACACCCTCTCTCTAACATTCCTCCTACAACTCCCCACTCTAACATCCTGGACTTAAAGGATGCCTTCTTTACTGCATGCCTGTACTCTGACTCATATTTTCTCTTTGCCTTCACCTGGGAAGACCCTGATACTTGGACTTCTAGACATCTCACATGAAAAGTTCTCTCTCAGGGCTTTCAGTCCTCATTTCTTCTTTCTTTCTTTCTTTCTTTCTTTCTTTCTTTCTTTCTTTCTTTCTCTTTCTTTCTTTTCAAGCCTTGGCTCTGAACCTCTCCTCCTTAGACCTTAATCCTAGCACACTTCTTTACTATGTAGATGACATTTTACTCTGTTGCCCTTTCCTGTCTCCATCCTAAGGAAACACTGCATCGTCATTCCTAAACTATCTTGGTTTCCTCGGTTACCTTGTCTCTCCATTTAAGTCAGCTGTGTTCTCCCACTGTTGCACACTTGGGCATTGGACTCAGCCCGGGGTCTAAGACCCTCACCTCTGACAGGAAACAAGCCTTGCAGGACTTGTAGCCCTTGACCACAGAGGACCAGATCCTTTCATTTTTGGCCCTAATGGGATTCTTCTACCACTGGAGCGCCAACTTTGCCATTACAGCCAAGCCCCTGTATCAGGCAGCCAGAGACCCCCATGGGGTTCCTCATCGAGTCAGCCATGGTCCACCATCACTTCTCTTCAGGATGCCCTGTTAGCATCCCCCATCCTGGCCTTCCTGTACCATACCTGCCCCTACCAGGTGGACAAGAAGATGAGAATGGCCACAGATGTCTTGACTCAATTTGTTGTGCCCTCCCATTATACCATAGCTTTTTTGTCCAAACAGCTAGATCCTACGGTATATAGGCTGAAGCTATGTTTGTGATCCCTGGCAGTGGCAGAGGAACTCACCCGGGAAGCTAAGATCACCCTGTTCCAGCTTACCATGGTATACTTGCACCTGTCGCCTCTCAGACCTTCTAAGTCATTCCCCTCTTTCCCTCCTTGTGCTGTCATAGGTACAAGCCTTTCATCTTCTCTTTCTAGAAAACCTCCAAATTACCTGGACCTCTAGTCCTGCCCTAAACCCTGAAACCCTCCTAGCCCTGCCCCATCCTCCTCAGATATCCTCTCTCACTACTGCCCAGGGGCTGTGGAGGTCTTACGTTCACCCTGGCCTGGTCTTCTAGACTAACCCCTCACAGACTTACCCTCTTTGTGGATAGCAGCTCTCTCTAAGACAGATCTGGGAAAACACCAGGTGGCCTATGCTACCTGCATTGAAACAGTTGAGGCAAGCTGAGTTCTAGTGGGGACCTCTTCACAGAAGGCTAAATTAATCCAATTAACCAGGGTACTCCAAATATCCAAGGCATCTATACTGATTCTAAATATGACTTTTTAATAGCCCATGCCCTTCGGAAGGAAAGGATACTCCAAGGGTACTCCTATTGCCAATAGCCCCCTTATAGCCAATCTTTTTTGGGGGCACTGCAATTCCCAGCAGAGGTGGTCATAATTCACTGCTGGGGGCACCAGACCTCCATGGACCTAGTGGCTCTGGATAATGCCAGAGCTGACTCAGTGGCCGAGTTTGGCTTCTATCTGCTCTAGATCCACTGTGCTCATCCTCCTCCTAACATCCTCCTACAAGCCTCAGTACCAACTGTAGAAAAGAAACAAATTTCTTGGCTTTACCTAATACCTAAACACTTATTCTTTCCCAGAGGCAGGAACCTTCCATTATCTCTGATGTTCATTAGAGCCTACACATTGGCCCCAAGGCCCTATTCCAATTTCTAGCATCCCCCCCCCCTTTTGATCCCACAGACTTCCAAGCCCACATTTTACAGGCCCATGCTTCTTGCCAGATATGTGTCCAGGCCAACCCACAGTGGGCTCTCCAGATATGTCAGCCTCTGCATCAGCTGTGAGGACAGGAACTGGGTGAGGACTGGCAGATCGATGTCACCCATGTGCCCACTCATATAAAACTCCACTCTCTCCTAACCCTTGTTGACATATTAACAGGGTAAATAGGGGCATTTCTCACCTCCAGGGAAACTGCAGATGGGGTGGCTCAGGTGTTCCTTGAGCACATCATTCCTCAGTTTGGCATGCCACAGACCATCCAAACAGACAGCGGGCCAGGACTCACCTCCAAGGTCATTGAGCTCATGTCTGAAACTCTCAACATCTTCTGGAAACTCTACATCCCCTACTGGCCACAATCCACAGGAAAAGGTTTCAAGAGCCAAATAACTCATTAAATAGCATCTCATCCAGCTCTCTTTCAAGCCCGGGTTATCTTGGCCATCCCTCTTCCCTATTGCCCTCGCCCACCTCCAACCCACCCTGTACTCTCCTACCTTAAGTCCTTTGAACTTCTACAGAAGAGGCCTTTCCATCTCAGCCACCACCTCTAGGCCCAGATGCCACCACCTACGTCTCCCTCCTATGGTCCCTTCTCTGTTCTCATGTTGACAGCTTCCTGCCTGCCCACAGGCCAGCTGAGGATCTACCTGTTCCTGAGTTGGCCACACTCACTGAGGAGGACTTTAGCACTTCTTAAGCAGTTATGTCCTAAGTCACTAGAGCCTCAGTAGAAAGGACCCTACGCTGTGATCTTCACCTGCCAGGCTTCTGGGACACCAGTGCTGGAAGCACCTCCTCAGGCTCAAAAGGCCACCTACCCAAGGTGAGTGGTCTGTCCAACAACTAGGATACCACACTCTGTCTCCCCAGAAAGCCCCAGTGAGGGCCTAAATCAGGGTTCCTCCCTGCTCAATGTGTGGCAGCTTCCCCCTTTTCAATGGCTTGCCCTGATAATAAGAGCCCTCATTCTCATTTGCCTATTCTTTTTAACCCCTTGCTTCCTACATCTTCTGGAATGGATTTGCTAGGTCTCCCCAGTAATTGTCAATCAACTGCATCTTTACCCACACCTCTTGCTGAGCATGGACTCACCAACTCCCAATTTCCAATTCCTACGCTGTCCCTTTTCAGCAGGAAGTAGCCAGACATGAACAGGCCCCCATACACCCAAAGGTTGGGATGTTCTGTTGGAGACTCTGGCTCGCCCTTACCACCACCACACATGGTCCAGCAAAGTCCATTCCTCCCTCTCTCTTCAACGTGGCACACTCAGAAAGTCTCTGAAAAAAAAAAAAAGCGCCAAAAATCCAGTACTGTATTCCTGACAGCTGTCTCAATGCCCACCCCCCCTGAAATTGCCTGCCACCTAGGTGAGATAATCTAGATAACCATATTGGGCAATAGCTCAGAGTGTGGCAGACATGCTATTTTCCTTCACTACAATGCATAAACAACTTCCCTACCATGGTCTGCCCATGACTTTGTCCAATTTTATTCCCTGAGGATGATGAACTCTCTTAAGAACCTGTTCCCAAATAAATCAGGCTTAAAAACAAAAACAAAAACAAAAACAAAAACAAAACTTTTAACTTAGCTTGAATTAGCTTATTTTGTCAGTGGGGGAAAAAACCTATGCACTATGACCTTTCCTTTTAGCACTCCTTTCCTTCTGTCCCCTAAATTTGGGAATACTGTATATTTATTGCATTCTAGAGAGTCTTTAATTCCTTCTTTATTTCTGCCTTAACCCAGCGGTCGGTCATTCAGTATAGAGTTGTTCTTGTTTCATGAGTTCGTAGGCGTTTAGTTGTTTCTCTTGTTGTAATGCAGCTTTTATCTGAGGTGGTCTGATAGAAAGTAAGTAGTTATTTCAATTTTCTCTTATCCGTTGATGCTTGCTTTGCACCATAGTCTGTAGTCTATTTTGAAGAAAGTTCCATGAGGTGCTTGCATTTGGGGAAAATGTTCCTTAAATATCCGTTAGGTCCATTTGGTTTATAATGTATGTTAGCGCCAGTGTTTCTCTCTTTTGTTTCTGTCTCAATGATGAGTTCATTAGGAGGCTGAAGTCTCTCACTGTGGAGTTCTATGTGTGATTTAATACACAATTCTTTTACAAACTTGGATGGTCTTTTGTTTGGGACATAATTGTTAAGAATGGAAATGTCATCTTGGTGTATTTTCCTTTGATGAGTATGTAGTGTCATTCCCCATCTCTTTTGGTTAATTTTGGTTTTAAGTCTAATTTGTTAGATATTAAAAATGGCTACACCAGCTTGTTTCTTAGGTTCATCTGCTTAACATTTAACTCTGAGATAACTTCCCCCTTGCTGTTGAGATCAGTTTCTTGAATGCAGTAGAAGGAAAGATCCTGTCTTAGCATGCATTCTGTTAGTCTGTGTCTTTGTTAGGAAATTGAGACCGTTGTTATTGAGATATCAATGAACAATAATTGTTGGCTCCTTTTATTTTGTTGTTGTTGGGGGGGCGGTAGTTGTGTGTGTGTGTGTGTGTGTGTGTGTGTGTGTGTGTGTGTGTGTGTGTGTGTATGTGTGTGTACTTGCCTTCTTTTGAGTTTTCTAGTGTGAGATCATTTCCTGTGTTTTCATGGTGTAGTTAAGATCCTTAGGTTGGTATTTGCTTCTTCCATATTCTGTAGTGCTGGATTTGTAGATAGATATTGTTTATATTTGACTTTATCATGAACTATCTTCTTTTTCTCTACCTACATGGAATGAACATTATAGTAATCTGGTTTGTCTTCTATGATCTCTTAGAGTCTATAGCACATCTGCCTATGCCCTTCTGGTTTTCAGAGTCTTTATTGAGAAGTCAGGTATAATTCCAATAGATCTGCCTTCATATGTTACTCTGCCTTTTCCCCCTTGCAGCTTTTAAATCATTTCTTTGTTCTGTATGTTTATTGTTTTAACTGTTATGTGGCAAGTGGACTTTCTTTTCTGGTCCAATCTATTTAGTGTTCTGTATGCTTCTTGTACCTTGAGAGGCAGCTCCTTCTGTAGGTTAAATATTTTCCTTCTATGATTAAAAAAAAAACATTTTCTAGGCCTTTGAGCTAGGTGTTTTCTAGTTCTTCTATACTTGTTACTCTCAGATTTGGTGTTTTCATAGTATCTCAGATTTCCTGGATGTTTTGTGTCAGGATTTTAGATTCAACATGTTTTTGACCAATGTATTCATTTCTTCTACCATATCTTCCATTCCCAACTTCCGTTTTCCATATCTTATATTCTGTTGGTGACACTTTCTTCTGCATTTCCTGTTCAGATTCCTAATATTTTCATTTCCAGAGTTACCTCAGTTTTTTGATTTTTTTATTGATTCTATTTCCAATTTCAGGCCTTGAACAGATTTTTAAAATTTTTCTTACAGTCTGTTTGTGTTTTCCTTGATTTCTTTAAGAGATTTGTTCGTTTTCATCTTTAAGACATATCACGAAGGCTGCTTTAAGGTCTGTTACTTTGTGCTTAAGATATGTTGGAATATTCAGGGCGTGGTAGGATAGCTAATGAAGACATATTACTCTTTTATTGATTGTGTTTTTACACTGGTGTCTTGGCTTCTGGGTTTGGGATAATTATATATCTAGTTGCTAATTTCTGGATTTGTCTTAGTTTGCTTGATATTTTGTTCCTTTCCTTTCTGGATTTTCAAAGAACATAATGGCTGCCTGTTGTCTGTTTCACTGATTGTTCAGCTGAGATGCTCGCAGGACATGCTAGCTCCTAGTGGAGCCTGGGATATTAGAAAGAAAGGTTGGAGGAGGAAGTCTTTGTGCTCCATTGGGGTTGGCATCAGAGAGGTAAGGGAGGCCACAGCACATTTCCTGTCACAGAGCTGGGGGTGAGAGTAGGAGCATTGTAGCTCCAGAGCAGTAGGAAGGGTATGGGTCTGTCTTCATCCTAGTTGTTCCCCTGAGAGGACACATAGATTAACAAGAAGTGCTTGCTGAGTTGAGGTCTAGGATAAAGCAACAATTGGGGAGAAGACAGTTAGAAGAAGATCTGTGGGATCCACTGGAGATGAAAGCAGGGAGACAGAAAAGGCTGTCAGGGTATGCTGCTACAGAGCAGGGGTGAGACTCAGCAATTGGGTCTTGGGAGGATGAGACTCAGAGAGAAGGTCTGCAGGCAGCTTACCTGGTTTTCTGGCAGACATGGTCTGGTGCACTTCAAAATCTTATTTTTTTCCACAATAAACCTCTAGGAGGATTTTAGTAATGACTGAGTTCATTCGTTTTGTCCACTATACAAGCACATCAAGTGTGCCCATCTCTATAGTGATATAAGTTTGTCTCAAGGACCAAACCATAGCAAATGGACATTCCTAAAGCAACATGACAAGCAAGCACACAAGGGAAGCACACTTTTGGTAAAACTTCAGTGAAGTAGATGATAAAGTTCTTTTTTCCAGGCACGTGACACTTGCTCAATTAGCTGCTTCTGAGTGTTGTCTATCTTATCATGGAGGCGATGGTCCATTCATCCTCTGCATTAAAAAAAAAAATCCATGGGCTGGAGAGATGGTTCAGAGGTTAAGAGCACTGTCTGTTCTTCCACAGGTCCTGAGTTCAATTCCCAGAAACCACATGGTGGCTCACATGGTGGCTGCCACCTTTCCTACACAGACAGGCAAACTGTTTCAGAATTACGTCTCCAACATTCTCTTTTCAGTTTGGGTGGAGCTAGCAGCTAACCATCATGGAGGGACAAATTAAGGTATTTGTTTTCAGGAAGGCATTGTATATTTGACTCGAGGTCACCATTTGGTGAGTACTGAAGTCTAGTTTTATTCACTGCTGTCGGGGTAACATAAGCTCATTTCTGTGCTCTGAGGATGAGTGGAAGGCGGCAGAGTGGCAACTTGGCCATTTTCCCATTGATCTCATCCTCTTCAACAGGACAGGATGGGGAGGGAGAATTGACCTATGGAAACCTCTGGCTCTGTGCCCTCAAAAGTCAGGGTGTCAGTTTTCAGGCTCTGCCAGACACTGTGGCCAAGGCCAAGGGTGCTCCGTCAAATCTATCCATTTCAATTAAAGGCTAGCAAGTTGGGAAGTAAAATAATCAATTTTGCAGGCTAAACTCAATCATCCTGTCAGCACTTTATCTTTGCTCCGGATATACTGTTGCAGGATATGTTTAATACAACTCTTGTGGCATTTTTCACCAGTGACACTTCTGGTTAGAGATTGATCAAAGTGTCTCTGTGAAAGTTATTGAGCAAGAAAAAAGTTTGAGTGTGTGTGTATGTGTACGTGTGTACATATGCATGGGTGTGTTTATAAATACATGTTTTCTATATAATATATTTTATATATGTATCATATATTTATGACACATATATGTGACATCTTTATGTTGAAACATTCTTTGTCCTCAAAGGTTTCCATGAAATGCTAAAATCTATTACAAGGGTACTAAATTACTTCCTAATATATATGCATCCCATGTTTCAATCACATTTGCTAATTGCTGTCATTCCCAAACATTTTACAATCTATCAACAACATTTCGAACTTTGTAATTTTACTAATTAATTTTTCCTCCACAGTGACACTTCTAGCTGTTTATTACTACCTTCCCCCAACTGCACTGTTTTTGATATTTATTGGACAATTCCTGTGTAGTGGGCAATTTATTTCAAATGTCAACATTTGATATGAGTAGATTATTTTTGGAGTAAATGCTAGTTCTAGATAATAGTGTTCAGATATTTAAATATCTGCCTTGATTTAAAGCCATTGTATTCTTTGGAAGGTAAAATATTTGGGCTTGAGTCTAAAGCACCATTCTGTTTGCCAAATATATGTGTGTATATATGTATATATATGCATATATATATTTACTATATGTATCTCACTAATATAGCCAACTTAGAATGAGATATATTTGTCATATATGACATATTATTATATGTTGGATATATTAGTCAATTATATTTTTATTACTGTATCCTATAAATGAATAACCTCTTAATTACTAAGGCTAAATAATTTGATCAGCTGTCACATGATCTCAGAGATGAGGGCTAAAATTTCATATGAAATTCAACTACTTTCCCCTGCCAGATCTCCACAGAAGGTTTCACAAATGAGACGGTGTAATTTAGAGATGTTTTCTGCCCCTCAGAGCACATATCTTAAGAATTTGTGCCCTCAAATGACATTCTTCCAGTGAGGAAGGCTAGAGGTAGAGAGACGGATACAGGATAGAGTCAATAGTATCTGCCACCAAAAATGAGTAATGAAATAGTCCCGGGAATGAAAGAGTGAGAGGGCTGTGGTTGAATAGCTTAACATTGCTTTTTATTGAAAATAATTTTCCCATTCAATATATTTTGATCACTTTCCTCTCTTATCTCCTCCCAGATCTTCCCAATCTTTATACCTGTCTACCTCCATGCCTTCTTTTTATCTCTCTTTAGAAAATAAACAGGCAAACAAATAATCAAACCAGAAGAAAACAAAACAGATGGGGGAAAAAAAAACAAAGAAAAAGCACAGAAATGCGTACACATGCAGAGGCTTTACACACACGTATACATATAAAACCCATAAAACCAGAAACTATAATAGAGAAGCAAAAGACCAGTAATGAAAAACATGCCCAAACAAAGAATTATGGGATCTCCAAAAGTATTATTGAATTCATTTTGTGTTTGCCATCTTCTGCTGGACATGGGCCAGACCTCAACTGTTGTTTGTATACTCAGTGAAACTTCACTGGATAAAACAGACTTTGTTTTTCCTTTTCGCGAGGTTGTCAGTTGGAGATGGCTTTCTGGTTACAGATGGGGGCTTCTTTCCAGGTCCCTTCTCAGTTCTGAGACCCCAACTTGGTTGGTTCTGTGCAGACCTGGCATTACTGTAATCCTCACAACAACCATGGCCAGTCATTTGATCTCTCTGTACCTAACAAATTGTGGGTACTGGTCCTATACCTTGTAGCATCACACACGGGCACTTAGACTAAAGAAGCCCACATTGCAAGATCATCTCCTCAATATTTGTCATCCCCTCTGTGCTTGCTTTTCCTTTGTGTCCCTGACACTCTTCTTACTGTTAATCTTTAAAGGTTAAAGGACACATGCTTTCTGAAATCATGCATCTCTTAGATGATTTTTTCAACTCTGCAGTCACCATTACGGTCCACACTAACATTCTCATGATGTCTTATCTGGCTAGTTTCAGAACTTCCTTTCTGGAGTTCTGGACCAGTCTCTCATGCTCACTGTACGCTCTACTATAACACGGTCCTTTTCTTTCATATACCAGCCTACTCATAACTCACCCAAGTATCTTAATTATCATCCTTATTAAAAGCTGTTTGCTGCAGGCCGACCATTTTGGTTTCTAGACATTACCTTCTTGCCTTTTTACCAATTTTTATTTTAATCACAAAAATATTCTACGCTACACAAATTCCAATGTCACATCAAAGATGCTGTGCTCCCAGCCAACCATATACATTTAGAAAACAAGACAAAATATACAAAACAGTTGTCGTCAGACACTGGGAAAAAGTATCTCAGAGTATCTATGAGAGAAAGCAAATGAGGGTTAGCCTTAGAGCTATTAGGAGCTCAGTGCTTGCAGGGTTCTTAGGGCACAGTTGCATTACCAGGTTGAAGAAGGGTGTTACCTATAAGGCTATTACCAAAGAATGCCTCTTTTGAAACTGAAAGGAAATTTTCTAGCCAGGAAAAATATATCTGAAATAATCCATCTAGAGTAAATCTGCACAACATGGCAGTTTAAATACCTTCAAATAGAAAAGAACATGTTAACAAATAGGAATTGGAATAAACTATATGTATAAAAGAGTCCAGGAGACTAGCACTTTATTTGTAAAGTAAAAACTATGTGTGTCTAATAAAGGTATAAACGTGAAATGTATAACAAAAGCATAATGCCAAAGAGGAAAGGCAGACCAACACTTACTAAGGGAAAAGTTAACTACTATTCCATCTGGGGCTGGCCATCCCTTTTTCACTCAGTTTCTGCATTATGAGCAGCTGTAGTTCTCTTCCTTAGTCTTCCTTGTGCATCAAAAGGAGGCTTCTTTACTGAAGGGTGAGAGTTGCACTAATCTGTAGATATAAAGATTTAGAATACAGTTAAACATTTTGCTGATTTGGAGAAATGGCAGTGGTAGTGTTTGTTTGTTTGTTTGTTTTTTGGGTCTCTAACTTCTCCATCCCATCTAAGGCCCAGAAAACATCAAAGAAGAGAGGATCAGAAAGACTGTAAGAGTCAGAGTACCAGGATGCCTGCTGTTAGATAGCGCCTGCTATAAATGACAAGGATGATGCAGCTGTGAAACTTCAACAGTATAGTTGCCTAAACAAGACAATCCATACAACTGTATGATGACAATACCAGTCAACAAGCTAACATGCATGAGGGATATTTAATTAGATCCCATCCTTATTCAATGGGAGAGGGAAAATTAGTTTTCTACAAAGACTTGCCCCTGATAGATTATCCAATTCTAAATGGTCAGTCCTAAACACATGTACATAAAAACAACAGACTCAGTTGTGGATAAATGTGTGTGTGTGTGTGTGTGTGTGTGTGTGTGTGTGTGTGTGTGTGTGTAAAACAATAGTTACTGCAGAAGAAGAAGTCATGAATTCATGATGGAGAAGTGTGCAAAGTTGTATTGCCAATTAGAAAACAAATAGGTGTACAACATATTATGTTCCCCTTGTTCCTTCTGTTAGTATATACTTTTCCAAACTTTCCCAACTAGTCCCACTCTGAGATATCTGGCAAATGTCTGCTCATCTTCATCTTCAAAGATTACCCTAAGCCAAGCCTTTGGAGAGTATCGTATGCAATTCACCATTCTCACTTTCAAAAATCAATGCTATAGCCTTATTATTGTTTCTGTTTCTGTGAGTACCCCATCACCAAGACTTGATGAGTAAAGATTAAACACTTTTCTATCTCTTTCTTCAGAAAATATTATCACCACAAGCTGCAATGGGTCTCTAGAAATCCTTAATGAATTGGGTGAAAAACAATATTCAAGAATTTAATTCACTATAATTTAACCTTCAGGGTTTTAAATTCTAGTTATACCATATTGGCATAGGGTAACCTGCATTATTCTAAACTAATCTGTTAGGGGTTTAGCAAGTTACCTTAAATGATCTTTATCTTTGTATTCCTTGAAATTATGAAGCACAGATAGTTCAATAGTAACAAGAGCAGCTCTAAGGGGCTTCATGCTATTATTGTACTTCAAGAAAAACCCAGGGCATCTTTGGGAATTTCCAGTTTATGAATTCCTTTCCTGTATCCTTTATCTGTTTTCACTCAAATTATTGGACCTTTTCCTAAAGTTTTACCAGTTTTTCAAAACAGAAATCACCAATTATTTATTCTAAACTCCTCCATTTCTCTGCACATATGATCAGACATCTGGACATAATGGTTTTTGTTTCTTATTAATCAATCTTGACTATAATTTCCTTTAATTTTATGTATCTCTTCACCAACTATGGGAGCATATTATTAAATTTAGCACAATGTAAACTATTGTGCTCAAAGAATGAACAGAGAATTTAGATTGCTTTATACACAATTTTGTAAAGTTTGTTACACTTAGATAATACGATAAGGTGTTAATAATACTAACAAAAGAGAAACTGAGGCTTGAAGAGAGAATCTCACAGTTGGAGATGTTCTCTCATTGTGGAGTGCCAGTCAGCCTCCAGCACTTCATAAGCCCGGGGTGCTGGGTGTGCTTAGAATCCCAGCCCTCAGGAGGTGGAAAGTAGTGGGTTAGAAAACTAAGAACATTCTTATCTATGTGGTGAATTAGAGATCATTGAGTGCTCTAGAAAACTCTAGAGGGGGAGAGAGGGAAGAACAGAGGAAAGGAAGGAAAGAGGGAAGATGGAAAGGAGTTCCTAGTCATACATTTCTAATTTACAGTTCCACATGTATAGGAAATCTATGGGAACACATTTTATTTAAGAGATGTCAATGAAAGAAGAAACTCCTGTTTTTACTTCTGTTTCTGCTAAAGGATGAAAATAGAAAGAGAGATAAGAAAATTCATAATTCCTGCTATACATTGGCTCCATGTTGTGGAAGAGACAAAACTAAAGAAACCAAGAAGCATCACTGAACTTAAAGTAGAGTGATGCTCAGAGAAGGGACAATGTCTTAGAAAATGGAGAGGTTAGAAAACATAGGAGTTTGTATTCCCACCAGCAATGAAGGAGTGTTCCTCTTTCTCCACTTTGGAAATCCATCTGGCGCTTACTCAGAAAACTGGGAACAGGGCTTCCTCAAGACCTAGCTATTCCACATTTTAGAATATATCCAGAAAATATTCCACCATACAACAAGGAGATATACTCAACCATGTTCATAGCAGCCTTATTCGTAATAGCCAGAACCTGGAAACAGCCTAAATGTCCCTCAGTTGAAGAATCAATAAAGAAACTGTGGTACATTTACACTATGGAATACTACTCAGCTATTAAAAACAAGGAATTCCCTAAATTTGTGGACAAATGGATGGAACTAGAAATGATCATACTGAGTGAGTTAACCCAGAAGCAGAAAGACTCACATGGTATATACTCACTTATAATTGAACACTAGCCCAAAAAGCATGTCCCATGACAGTCTTCACTTACCAGGAGATTGGGACAGATGTGAGGACATCCTACTGGGACTCTAGGTAAGAAAAATATAGGAGAATGGGGAAATAGAAGAACCCAGAGGGTCCTAGAAACCTACAAGAAGAACATGATAGGTGGATTGGGGCCCAGGGGTGTCTGCTCAAACTATTGCACTAACTGAGGACAACACAAGTAGGAAACATCGAACCTCTACTCTGATCTACCCAATGGACAAGACATTCTTGACAGTTATGTGGAGAGTGGGGACTGACTCTGACATGAACTCTGGTGCCCCATATTTGACCACCTCCTCTTGGTAGGGAGGCCTGGTGGCACTCAAAGAAAGAATAAAGAGGCTACCAGATGAGACTTGATAGCCTATGACCATACAGTCGGGGAGGAGGTCCCCCTCCGTCATAGACCTAGGGAGGGGAATAGGGTGAAAACGGGAGGGAGGGAGGAATGGGAGGATACAAGTGATGGGATAACAATTGAGATGTAATCTGAATAAATTAATTTTTTTAAATTAAAAAAAAAAGAAAGAAAAAAGAAAACACAGGGAGAAGAAAAGCAAGACCTGGGCAGGGGAGGCATAGCATGGAGTTGAGAGTTAAAGAGAAATATAAACACAGTGGGGGAACATAAGACATATCCCCCAAAAAACCAATGACAAGGATCAATAGTGGAACCCCTTCTGTTCATAGTAACAGTACTCAGCTTTGCTGCAAGTATGTTTGTACTAATTAGCCTTCAGTCATGTGGCAATCATCTGAAACAGGTCAACTTATGGAGACAGAAGGTTCATTTGAGGTCACACTTGTAGGAGTTAATGAGTTTATTAGAGTCATAGCTTTGGTCCTGTGTGGGGCTGTGGGGTTCACAGCAAGGGCAGCCCCCCGAATCCTACTTTACTTCCAGTAAGTCCCACTCTTAAAGAATTCAGCAGCTCTCAGGCGCTTCATGCAGACCTTAGGAGGACAGTTATCTCAACCACAGTCACAGCAGAAAATCCAATGTTTTTTCCATGAACAGGCATATATTTTCATTAAGGAAAACCAATGGGGAGAGTGTGCTGGAGGAAGCAAGATTATAGTAAGAAAGCCAATTAGCTTGTTTTGGGATTATGATCCTATTTAGAGAATGAGAGCAAAGACTAGGTGATTCCTATGCTAATAACGTCTGATTTTCCAAACACCACATCTGTCTCCTCTTTGACACAGTCTGAGGGCTCTCAGGTGTGGCGCTTACCTTCTCTGAGCTTCAAAATTTCATCATCTCTGAAGTGAGGAATTCAGGCAAGGCGATCTCTAAGGTCTCCTTACACGTGGACTCTCTATGATCCTAACACCATTTTATTCCTCTCAAGTAATAATAAAGGTGTTAGAAGACGCAAATCGATGTTTGGTAACTCCACAATTAAAAAAAAAAGTACAGGGATATTATACTCAGATGTCTACTCATTTCTAGCAATTAGAAAGTAATTATGTTGCAAGGTTTTAAAAAGTCTCCCCAAACTTGATGTCTCAGCACAAATTATTAATTGAAACTAAAAATAAACGTATAACCCTTTTTGTGCTCACTTTCCCTTTTGCCCTGATGTTATATCCCCAGTGAGCCCCTCCGTACTTCAGCATGTAAGAAACTATGCAGTGCCCCCCGCCCCCCGTTATTGATTTTTTATTAGAATCATGAGTCTTGTTCCAACCACAGACTCTGCGGGTGACTGAAGGCTCCCGCTGCCCTTTGGGTAATTAAGCCTAGGATTATAGTCTCTGGAATTGCTTACTCCTGCCCTGGATCTCTTGGAAGGCCACGGTAGCTGACCTAGCGCTGTGGTTACTCTGGTTCCTTAAATGCTACAGCATCATTTGCCAATGGCTTATAATCTATTGCTAGGAATTCAGAAATACAGGGGCTCTGGACATCTTCCGGGTTCCCTGAGTCTGATGCATCTGTAGCTCTTACTAGCTGATCTTGTGTAACGGTTAAGTTCAGCCCCTCCATCTGAAAATGAATAGTAAAAATGGTAACAGATCATTTTGTGAATGGAAACTTAGTTCTCTTTCTATTTAATTCTGCAAAGCACTCTGTTCTCCAATGTCATCGTGTTCACCTTGTTCAACTTTCTCTTTCTACTAAAAAAAATTAGCATCTTCTGGCACATCATCTGAAGTTTTTTTCTTTATTTTTATGCTGCACATAAAAGTTATATGTAAAACATATCCTACAAAGGAAATATACTCAGGCGCTCACATTTGTTTTGTTTAAGAATTTATTCTAAATGCTCAGAAAATATCAAGGTACATAGTAGGCATTCAAAACAAGATTAATTATTAATGTGCAAATTAATCGTAATTTTGAAATTAGCTATAAGCATCCAGGGAGGTTAGATTAGACTCCATGTAATTTGGTATTTTCTATGTTTTTAGGGATTGCCTTTTTAACACTTGTTTTTCTACTACTTAGGCTGCATTTATAAGAAATGACAAACTGAAATGTTGTTTTGTACCTGCTGGACGCAGCATGGTTCTTGTCTGCTGTGCCAGGCACTGCCACATGCTGAGAGAACAGAGAAAAGGAAGTCGAAGCCCCAGACTTAGAAGCTCACACACATGATAGTCATTATTTCCTTACAATTAATGAGTTGAATCTTAACACCCTAATGTATTTTCCCTTACCTAGTTAAATCACCTGCAATTCTTACACACACAGATGAATGACTATTTCCTGTTATAGAAGTTTTGGGTTATGTGTAAACATTTTTTGTTTTACTCCCAGGTACGGGATCTAGGGGCTGCTCCAATTTGTGCACAGATGAATAACTCTCTCCTGGGAGGGCAAGTGATTTAAGGAACCCAAAATAAAAATACACCAACAATTGGCACCCCATGTCTGGAGATACCTGTAGGCTTTGAACTCTTTCAAATCTACTTTATTTGGGCTTCATTAATGCTTATACCTCCCTTCCAACCCACCTGTCCTAGATAGGAGAGAAAAAGAGGTTAATGGGAACAGGAGAAGTAGACCTATTTACACTCAGTTCATTGGAGTGATCCTATTCTTTGTTGTCAGGATTCCAGCAGACCCGTTAAACAAAAACCCAGCGATTCAGCAAAGGTGACTGCAACCGTAGCACCTGTAATCTAGATCAGCAGCTAGAACCCAGAACCTCGAGGCATTCTCTGGGGCATTTCTCTCTAGGAACATCTCAAAGTGAGGTGATGAACAGCCAAAGAGTAGGAAGCAATGCCAAAACCAAAAAGCCAAACCTCTGGTTTATATATATATAAACCAGACTCTCAGAGTCTGTACTAGGATGTTTATCAGTTGGCAAAGAGCATGTCCCCATTAGAGGCTGTTCCTCTTCTAGTGGACAAATACCATGTCCTCTCACAAGTCTGTTTCACATCCCACACTTGGGATCAAAACAAAAACATGTCTATATCCATTACAATGCCCCATTTTCAACTCAGGAGGCCCAAGGATTCCCTACAACAATATCCATGACCGTGTTACCCGTAGAGTGAAAAGCAGGAAAGATCTTGGGCCTGATAATAATCTAGGAAACTTCTTAAATAGGGACAATCCTTACCCAGGAATTCTTTTTTTTTTTTTTTTTTACTTTTTTTTTTCTCCTTTATTAATTTATTCTTGTTACATCTCAATGGTTATACCATCCCTTGTATCCTCCCATTCTTCCCTCCTTCCCATTTTCCCCTTATTCCCCTCCCCTATGACTGTTCCTGAGGGGGATTACCTCCCCCTGTATATGTTCATAGGGTATCAAGTCTCTTCTTGGTAACCTGCTGTCCTTCCTCTGAGTGCCACCAGGTCTCCCCCTCCAGGGGACATGGTCAAAGGTGAGGCACCAGAGTATGTGAGAAAGTAATATCCCACTCTCCACTCTACTGTGGAGAGTGTTCTGTCCATTGGCTAGATCTGGATAGGGGTTTAAGGTTTACCGCCTGTATTGTCCTTGGCTGGTGCCTTAGTTTGAGTGGGACCCCTGGGCCCAAATCTGCCTATCATAATGTTCTACTTGTAGGTTTCTAGGACCCTCTGGATCCTTCTACTTTGCCATTCTCCCATGATTCTCTCATCTAGAGTCCCACTAGAATGTCCTCCCCTCTGTCTCAGTTTCCTGGTAAGTGAAGGCTTTCGTGGGACATGCCCCTTGGGTTAATATGCAGATATAAGTAAGTATATACCATTTGAGTCTTTCTGCTTCTGGGTTAACTCACTCATTATAATCATTTCTAGCTCAATCCATTTATCCACAAATTTCGGGAATTCCTTGTTTTTAATAGCTGAATAGTATTCCATAGTGTATATGTACCACAGTTTCTTTATCCATTCTTCTATTGAGGGACACTTAGGCTGTTTCCATGTTCTGGCTATTATGAATAAGGCTGCTATGAACATGGTTGAGCAAATTTTCTTGTTGTGTGCTGGAGCATCTTCTGGGTATATTCCAAGGAGTGGAATAGCTGGGTCTTGAGGAAGTCCTATTCCCATTTTTCTGAGATAGCACCAGATAGATTTCCAAAGTGGTTGTACTAGTTTGCATTCCCACCAGCAATGAAGGAGTGTTCCTCTCTCCCCACATCCTCGCCAGCATGTGGTGTCGCTTGAATTTTTGATCTTAGCCATTCTGATGGGTGTTCGGAGCTCCAGTGGCGCAATCGGTTAGCGCGCGGTACTTATATACCCAGGAATTCTTACTCAGTGGCATCTACAAATTCAGGCTGGAATTTATGCTAAAGACTCTGGCTTAGAGATTGTTCTTCAGAGTAACATTATTGGGAGGGGGTAAAAGTTTTGAGAGATAGGACCTTTAAGAAGACCGTTATAGCACAGAGAAAATGTCCTTGAAATAACAGTGACATGCCAAACTTACCCTTCATGTTCTTCAGTAGGTGAGCAGCTTTGCTTTGTCACATATTCTGGTCATGATGTATTAGCTCAACACAAACCCAAAAGCCATGGGGTCAGACAAAATGGGCTGAAATTAATGGAACTATGAAGCTGAATAAACGTGCCCTCTATGATAGATAGATGATTAGTACAGGTCTGAGATATATTTCTCTTCAAAGAGGATCCTGTGGCTAGCATCTCAAAGCAAACCACTCCAATTAACAAAAGGCTACTCTTGTTGCATTTATCTTATTTTAATTGTTATAACTTTCAAAATGCACACATTTATATACCATATACATCATAAAAGATGTATGGAGCATAGTAAATTATTTAAACCTGCATGATTGCCACCATACAAAACTCCTTTGCCCATCCATTCATTCCTTACATATTTACTATGTTCTTGATATATGAGAGTATTGTCATCTACTCTAGGACTGAACCAAAAAAAAAATGCATACTTTCTGTCTTAGTTAGGGTTACTTTTGCTGTGATGAAATACCATGACCAAAGGTAATTTGGGGGAAAATGGTTCATTTCACTCACAGTTCCACATAACAGTTTATTATCAAAAGCAGTGAGAGCAAGAACTCAAGCAGGGCAGGAACCCAGAGGTAGGGAGGAGCTGATGCACAGACTATGGAGGTGTGCTGCCTACTTGCTTGTTCTCTGTGGTTTGCTCAGCTTGCTTTCTCATAAAATACCAGGCTACCTGCCCAGGCATGGCCCCAACCACAATAGGCTGGGCTTTCTATCAATTTAAAGAATGCCCTGCTGCTGGATATTATTTTCCCAGTTGTGGTTGCCTCCTTGCAGGTGGCTACAATATGTCAAGTGGACATAAAACTAGCCAGCACTCCCTCACTTTATTCTTGTAGAATAGATAGAGAATAAAACACAAGAAAAATTAGTAACCTGGTTACAGGATATAAGAAAGGTAACAAGAAAAGGAACTAGATACAGCCAAGGCAGGCAATGCCAGGTCAACCATGGATCCAGAAAAGCGCTCCTTGGCAAAACATGTTTTCATTTCCCTACAGGGAAACAGACAGCATCTCCTGTCCTGTTGCCTTTTGTGATCAACCACTTCCTGGAGGAAAGCTTAAACAAAGGCTGCTTAGACCTCAAGAGCACTGAAGGCTAATTTGTCCTTGAGGTGATCTGTTAGGGAAGAACCTCTATTGACAGTCTCATAGGTACGCATAAGGTGGTAAGAAGATGGTTAAAATTTGAGGAGCTTGAGAGATGACTCATAAGTTGAGAGCACTTACTGCCTTTTTATAGAACCCGAGGTCAGTTTCCATAAGCACATGGGAGTTCTTTCCTTCAGTTATTCTAGCTCCATGATTTCTGATGTTCTCTTATGTCCTCAAGTAGCAGCAGAGATGCACATGGTGCACACATGTAAGTGCGTGCATACATACATACATACATACATACATACATACATACATACATACATACACACACATATAGGCAAACATTTATACACATAAAATATGTTTTAAATTATGAGATAGACAGCCCACACATGCACAACTAGTCTGAAGTTATATACATATCCATCTGCCAAATAGAAATCTCCCCCAATTACCCCTTTCTAAGAGTCAGCTTTTATCCAAATCGAGACGTACAAGAAAGGACTTAAAAGGAGTTCTTGAGTCATCTTGTTCCAGCCCTCTGCTTCCTTGTAGCTTGTCTCTCTGCTGCGGCTTCGTTCTTGGTTTGAATAAAGGCCTTTGCTGTCAATTGTGTGTGTTCCTTTAATATTTTGGCTAAGTAATAAAGAATCTGGAAACCCAGGTGGTTTTGGAAAACCCAAGTAACATAATTGCAGGTTACCCTGTAAGGACGAGAGAAGCAGGACCTCTTAGTGAAGCTGGTTTGGACACAGTGTTGACTGGGGGAGGGCCACGAGGACTCCAAGTGAGGTTGGATGGCCACAGGAGCAGCATATAATTCACACATTTACACCACGTTAGATCGTGGCAACTTGGAATACAACAGCTGAAAACATTACCAAAACTGGGATATAATGCAGGAGAGATGGTGCAGTGGTTAGGAATATTAGCTGGTTTTCCAGAGGACCTGCATTTGATTCCAAACACCTGTACAGTAGCTCACAATTGTCTATCATGACAGTCATGGGATCAAACACCCTCCGCAGGCACTGCAGACATGTGATACTCCTAAAGGTGGGCCAAATGCCCATTTACATAAAAAAAAAATATAACTGGGGAGGCAGATCTCATGGGGGGGGATGACTTGTAGTTTGAGAGGAAAGCAGAAACTCATGCTGTGGAATATGTATGACAAGCTATATAAATAATATCCATTAGCTGACGAGGTTGCTGGTTGTATCATGAGAATAGTTAAATATCTTTCAGGGTCAAGAAAATGACTCATCAGGTAAAGGTAACTTGTTGCCAAGCCTCGTGATCTGAATTCAACCCCCAAGACTCACAATCTGAAAGGAGAGAAACAAATTTCTCAGGTTGTTCTCTACGGTCCATAAATGCACACGTCTGCATGTGTGTGTGTGTGTGTGTGTGTGCCTATACATACAAGTATAAGCAAGATCATGGGCTATTTTTCATGTGCTGAAGATTAGGAAGATCAAGAATTGTGTTTTACATATTGTTTCTTTGATGCCTATATCCAAACCTGACTCTGTTGGGATATATTATGAACATATAATCACGCCCATTCATATGCATGCCACCTGTCTACCTTGGCAAACTGACTCAGTTCCATTGTTACCAAATTATTGTTTTCACAACTATTATTACATGAGTCTGTGTGCTGGTGACTAAGCTTTGTATCTAAAGGGTGACAGAGACTTTAGAACTTTAATACTTACACTGGACATCTTAAAAAAGAAAGAGAAGTATGTGTGGGGATGATTCTTATAATTACTAATTGACACAAGGACACCATGTAAGCTTCAGATTCTATGGGGACCAGAATGCAGCGTCCATTGGGCAGAGGAATGAGAATGCAGTGCTCATTGGGCAAGGAGGAAATAGTCACTGGGCTGAGAAGGTGGCAGAGCTTTCCTAAGAAAGAACAGGGAAGCAACATCTAGCTGCAGCTAGCCTCTCAGAGTCTTGGTATGTCTGTCTTTCCAGTGTGAGTCCAGGGGTGACCACACTCCTGTGTGAAGCTTCTGGGAGGATGAGCACTCAGTGTACATGTTAAGACAACCTCTGAACCTAAGAATTACGGATAAAGAAAAAGAGAGACATTCCTGAGTTCAATCTTGTTTTCTCACTTCTAACCAACTCCCAATGAAAATAAACATCATAGTTGTAATTAAAACAATATGGTATTATCTCAAAAACAGATGATGAAAAAAGAAACACTGCAAAAAAGAAACACTCTTTAATGCATTTTGCTGGTAAAACTGCATTCTCTACATGTAGAAGAATAAAACTAGACCGTTGTCTATCAGAAGAAAGAAATAAAGAAAAAGAAAAGAAAAGAAACATCTATCATCCAAGACAGCAACCAAAAACCTACCCAATCACCCTTAAGGGAAATAGGGTGTCCTCTTAAGGTTTCTTCTGGCTGATTGGGGACGAATAATACCTTTGTAGGGACCCAAATACAATAGGAGAAAATGGTTAAATAAGCTAGGAATAGCATTTGTGATCCAGTTTCTAAATGTTGTGAAATCCCAGACTTAATTAGAGTCCTGTGCAGGACAGTCTGAAATGCTGGACCAATTGGGATTGAAAGCTTTCTTCTAAACTGTCCTGGGAGCTGTCCTGTTCTGAGGAGGAACAAAAACTGAAGCACTTGGCGCTGGAACACAAAGGATGCAGGATGTCAGTGTCTGGCATGCTGAGAGGAATGAATACTGTCAGCTCTGATCCAATGTCCGTATCCGGTTTTTTTGTTTTTGTTTTTTGTTTTTCTGAAAACATATATTTTCTCTTCTTTCTCAAGTCTTTGATGGGTTGAAGACCAGATAGTTTAGTTTTACAACTAAGCTTAGTTGTGTAGGGCTTAAGATGTTTTTAGGTCTAGATGGATGTTTTAAGTTAATTTGATGAGACAGATATGATAGATATTGATTTACATTCAGAATTTTAGACAGGAAAGATGTTTCTTCAAGGCTACCAAATACAAATAGCCAAAACACCATTTGTATAATTTTAACATTTATATAATTCCTGATTGTGTCACGGTTCTTCTTGCAGTAGGTAGTTTATTGTATATATGTCTAATAATATAAATGTATATGTAAAAAAATGCACCCCCCCAAAAAAAAAGAAAAGAAAACGAATGACAGAAACAAAAGCCAAAAGCCTTGCCCTTCTTATTATGATGGCTTCTCTGAAGTTTGTCTTCACCAGGCAACTCAAAGCTCCCCAAGAACAGGAAGCTACTCTGTTCCCCAGTGCCTAGAAGGCTTGGCCCAGAGTCAACCCCCAATGAACAAATAAACAAATGACAAACTCTGAGATTTCTCCCTGGGTTGCAACCAGCAGAGACAGCCCCAGGTGTTCGTGTACAGTTCAGATTGTTCGTGTCTGCAGAGTTCTGGCAAACTCGCCACAGTCTGCCAGAATTAGAGCTTGCTTCCAGCTACAGGATGGCTTAGTTTTACTGTCTTTCACTGTACCCGAACCCTTTCCAGACTGTCATAGGTCACCATTGAAGGTTTCTTAGCACAACCTAACCTTATTCACAAGTTTAAAAGCTAGGTGGGTCAAATGCCATTTGGATGGCATCGCCTCTTTCCCCAAGAAAGAAACAGAAGTGATGTTTTAATCTTCATTAACAATCGACTTCATCCAGATGTGGATGTGGATGTGGATGTGGCAACGCTGTAGGGAAACAATCACTTTGACAGCTTGCCCTCAGAGCTGGTAACTCATCTGTACCTCACAATAATTCTGTGGCTTAAGTGATTTTTGAAATGCCTACCAAGGGGGAGGGATACTTAGTGAAATTTGAACAAATTGAACTGGGATACACTGCTTTTGCTGTTGTTTGTTTGTTTTTATTTTTATTTGTTTTGTTTTATTTTTAATGTATTTTATTAATTTATTCATATTACATCTCAATTGTTATCCCATCCCTTGTATCCCCCTATTCCTCCCTCCCTCCCATTTTCCTGTTTTGTTTTAAAATCAGGATCTTACCTCAACTATATGGCACAACCCTCTTGCCTCTGCCTCCCCAGAGGTGGGGTCACAGAAGTGTGCCATCACACCCAGCCCATGCTCTCATATTTGAGAGTCTGGGTCACAGGCTTGTCTGGTTAGATGAGGATATCTGTCTCTGTCCCTTTAATATCCAGGCCTGGATCTAGTATGCTAGTTTCGTCTCTGCCACCTTCTGACTCTCAAAAGAGCTAATGGTGATGATTGTTAGTTATCTCAGGATAGCTTGCCCTTTCTTTGCCCAGCGCGGTTTGTAGCCAGTGCACAACAGTAAGAGCTAGGCATTTAGTTGATGCTGACAAGGGAATCTCTAGGGCAATGGGGTTCCAGCATTGTCCTGGGTCAGTGCCTGGAAGTCAGTATGTGTGCTGTATACCATGGGATTCTGTGAATTAGGCATGTACCCTAAAAACAGAAGAGCAATGAGGACTGAGATCTCCAAATGATGAAGGACAAAATAAGTAAATAAATGAATTAAGGAAGAAAGAAAGAGAAATAAACTGGGATTATAAGTCAGTTCTAGTTTTTTTTCATAAATCACGTACGCTCTTCTTATTTTCTTTTTAAAACTTGTTCTGTGGACTTTTTTTTTTTAATCACACATACAATGTGTTTTGGTTATCCACAGCCCATTCTCTTTCCCCCTCCAATTCATGGCAATCCCCTCCCTCCCCTTACAGGGCCCTTTCCCATATTAACTTTTTGTTTTGTTTTGTTTTGAGGCACAATGAGTTTAACGGTGACCACCTGGGCAAAGCGGTGCCACCTTCCCCATTGGATTTCAGCGTTCTCTGCCTTCTTGAAAACAAGTTGATGCTATCTCACCTGATGAACAAGTGTCAGAATCAGAGAGCTATTACACGAGCCTGGCATTGTGACAGATTTGGAGCTCCAGCAAAGTCCTCTCTTGGAGGCAGTCCTAGGATGCTCTATAAATATTCCCATTCAGTCTTTGGCTGCCAGTGAGGACGAAAGTTTGCCTGGAATTTTATGAGTACGAGCATTCCTCTCTCAGAATCAAAATGTGTATAATTGTTGCTGATGTTTCAAAATAACTTCCAGAATTACTATGGATAAAAATTTTAAAATGTAAACTATATAATCCTAAGTAACACATAATACTCTTTACTTACATCAGCCTGAATATTGAAGTAAATAAGAGCCATTTTATCACTGAATAAACCAGGAGCATAACATCCTGTGGGGAAATAGAACAACCTAGAAACCTGGTAGCTAGGCTTGTCATCCATCTCTGATAAATGGGAGGCTCATGGGGAAATCACCATTAATACTCAAGAGAGCAAACAACATCCATCATGTCTGTCTCACTGAAGAAATATTCAAATATCACAATTGCCAGGATAAAATATTTGAATTGGATAAAGCAACAATAAAATTGAAAACTAATATGCTGCTTCAGTGGGGTATGAGTAGCCGTGGATTCCCTGGCAATTCTTTCACTGTATTGGACACACGGAATCTATGAGGATCAAATCAATGTTATTTAAATCAAGATTAGTAGGAACATAGAGGTTGACCCAGTCGAAGAAGTGCTTCTTGTGTGTGGCTGATTGAGAAAGAGGGAGGCTGCTGATAAGGGACTTTAGGCAAGAGAAGTATGGGAGAATGGGGAAATAGAAGGATCCAGAGGGTCCTAGAAACCTACAAGAAGAACATTATGATGGATGCATCTGGGCCCAGGGGTCCTGCTCAAACTATGACACCAGCCAAGGAATATACACGCAGTAAGCTTCGAACCCCTACCCAGATCTAGCCAATGGACAGGATATTCTCCACAGTTGAGTGGAGAGTGGGGACTGACTTTCACACAAACCCTGGTGCCCTATATTTGACCACGTCCCCTGGATGGGGAGGCCTGGTGGCACTCAGAGGAAGGATAGTGGGCTACCAAGAAGAGACTTGATACTCTATGAGCATATACAAGGGGAGGAGGCCCCCCTCAGTCACCAGTCATAGGGGAGGGGAGTAGGGGGAAAGCGGGAGGGATGGAGGAATGGGAGGATACAAGGGATGGGATAACTATTGAGATGTAAAATGAATTAATTAATTAAAAAAAAAGAAAAGAAAAGAATGTCATTAAAACCATGTGGTATCTTAAAAACAAAACAAAACAAAACAAAAAACAATGAAAGAAAGAGCGAGCGAAGCTTTCATCTGGGAGAGCTCACACCTCCCTCCAAGACTTGAGCTGATCCGATTTGTAGGATTTCCACCAAAAGTAGATAGGAAAAATGCTTTGTAAAGAAAACTCTGTGCATATATGAGGCAGCGAGCTATGGTGCTGCCTGTAGGAAAACAGTATGTAGGATCAACAATAGTCCTAGTTGATGCAACAACTAAGAACAAAGAAATAGTTCCAGCCGTAGCAGAAGAAGCAGTAAAATTAGTAATAATGGTAGAGTCCCGGCGAGCAACTGTTCACATGACCGCAGCATGGGTGTGAGGCGGGAGAGGTTCCTTACGGCTCTGCTCAGCACCTCCTTCCAGTCGTACATAGGCGTTTAAAGGTAGGAAGGAACAAAGGATTTCTAGAAGGCGCCAGGGAAACAAACAGAACAGCAATAAATAATTCAAACAATGTACTTTTCTGTCTTACAAAATGGAGCATAAATCTAAAAATCTGTGATTGCCAAAAGCCGTTCCTGGGGCAGGTGGTTCTGGAATTCACAGAAGCTTTTGCTGTGCACTGAGATGCATTGTATTATCATAGTTATGCTCTCACATAAAGTAAGGATAGTCTCGGCCCGTAACAATTATATGTCTGAAATGTATCTTTAATATAAGCACATGCATTGACTGCAAGGAGAGAGAGACAGAGACAGAGATATAGACAGAGAGAAGTTGCGAAAATCAGCTCCTGAATATTCTTAACATTGTCTTAGCTTCTTTAATGTGTAACTTTATTTTTTTTACTGTGCTTTATGTTTTTTATTTTTTTAAATTTTTTATTAATTTATTCTTGTTACATCTCAATGGTTATCCCATCCCTTGTATCCTCCCATTCTTCCCTCCCTCCCATTTTCCCCTTATTCCCCTCCCCTATGACTGTTCCTGAGGGGGATTTCTTCCCCCTGTATATGCTCATAGGGTATCAAGTTTCTTCAAGAGTGTTTTTCGGCTTCCCATAGAAGAGCAGTTTTCAGACTTCTAAAGCTCAAGTCATTTCAATGACAAAAGAAACGTCACGTGGCCAGGCAGGTACCCAGACTGACATTTGGCTTAGATCCACACTTAAATTGAATCTGTGCAACAAAGTGTCAAAGTTTTGCATCAGACAATGGAATGATCCAGAGACCAGAGAATCTGGAATCCTTATTTTACAAAATTGGGCCCAGGCTTTCTCCCAAGATGGCTGTGAGCTACAAGGCAGGACGGCGGGAGGCTGTCATTGAGAGCGGCATTTTGTTATTGTTATTTATTTGTCTTGTTTGGTTTGCTCTGCTTCTTGAGACAAGATCTGTTTGTGTGACACAGATTGATCTCAAGGCTAAGTCTCTCCAGTGCTGAGATAAGAGATACGCATCATCGTAGCCACCAAAGGGGCCTAGTGTATTATCAGTGAGCCGTGAAATCGGGATTAAAAATATGAATGACGTGTAGAGGCCACCCATGGCAGCACCACTTAGCACAGGGTAGGATCCACTCAGAGTGTCCAGAGGGAAAGGCCTCAGGAGACGGATTAACAATTAGTATCAGGGACCCTCAGGATTCTGCCTGCACAAGGCCGTACATAATTGTGCTTCCATTAAGTATATTAAATAGTGTCTGATTCTCATTCTCATGTGGCTCAGTCATTCTCAGATAACCCCAGGCTCCACTAAAGGCTTCTGCAGATATCACCATGGATAAGGAAAGAGGCAGAGTGGACCTCACCTGACCGGGAGGCAGGACTGCTCCCCACTAACTTGTTTCCCAGCTCCTTCCTAAATGCTTATCATTACAACTCGGTGATTGCTAGTGGACAAATAGCAGCAGATGACACACAAAAATAAAAACAGAAGGAATCTGTAAAATGATCCACTCATTTTATCTCATCTTCTTCCACAGGAAAAATAACTGTCCCTCTGTACCAGCTTTTGCAATACAGGACCATGGCTATTTCTCACAAGAACATTTGGAGATGGATTCTTGTTGTTAGGAAAGCACCCCCCCCCCAAAAAAGATGTTTTTAGTTCTACATAGATGTTGTAAGTTGATAATGACAAGATGTGATGGAGATTGATTTACATTCAGAATTTTAGACGCACCAACATAGAAAAGATGTTTTCTTCAAGGCTGTCAAATACAAATAGCCAAAACACTAAGAGTATAACATTTGTATAATTCCTGATTGTGTCATGATTCTTCTTGCTATAGGTAGTCTACTGTATATATGTGTAATAATATAAATGTATATGTAAAAAATAAAAAAAATGTTTAATTAATTAAAAATAAAATAAAATACATCACTGATTGCAATCCAAAAAAAGAAAGAAAGAAAGAAAGAAAGTACCCCCTCTTTCTGGCTGTGACACCATGTATTCCCTGTCCATCTTATGTTTCACTCATCCACAACTCTTTGTCTTTACCCTGGCTCTCCTTCTCAAGCATTGTGGCCTCCAGATGAATCAGACTCTGCTGGGACAAGATCCCTCTCTTGCTGTCTCAAAAGTAAATAAATAAATAAATAAATAAATAAATAAATAAATAAAATAACTAGGGCACCTATTACTTTTGTAGATAATTGCTATACAGAAACTTGACTGAGTAGAAGCTCTGAGGCCACACTAGATGGGGCAAAGTCACGTTGTCCCTTGATGTAATGAGAGGGGCAGGTTAAGAAGAAAGGACCAGCATTGTAAAGTTGGCTGAGGTTGACTACAAAGATCTTGTCAGTGACCTTTAATAGCTGACAAACAATGATATCTGGAGCCAATTTTGGTACTATAATTTTGCCCCCGGCTCTGCAGGAAGCCGCAGTGGAAGTCTCATACTCCTAATGTCGCTATCTGGCCTCAGGAAAAGTTTTCCCAGCCAAGTTTAAACCCCTGGAGACTAGGGGTGTATAATTTAAGCCCTAATATAAGCTAAGAGGGAAAGTAACAATACTAGCGCTCCGTAATGGAAAGATCATTATTTTTAGTTTGTATAGAAAGCAGAGCTGGCAGCTGTGAAGAAAAATGTGCCCTTTGAAAAGAACCTACTATTGTTATATTTAAGCTGTTGGGATACAGCCTTTCACTCTGAGGCAATTGTCATATGCTCAAAATTATCCCTTGTACAGTTGCCGGCTAAATGATTTGAAAGTAGCAATATACAAGTAAAGAAAGTGATGGGCTGGGGCTGACAAGTGGTTTATGACCCATTATTTCTTTTGCCTGCTGAAGAATTTGCAACCATATTGGGGGATGATAATGACACCCTTTAATTCTCTCTCTCTCTCTCTCTCTCTCTCTCTCTCTCTCTCTCTCTCTCTCTCTCTCTCTCCCACACACACACACACACACACACACACACACACACACACACACACACACATACTTCTCCTCTTCTTTTTGTTATTATGTACCCATCTTTACAGGTAGAATAAAAAAAAAAGTTATCAATCCAAGTAAGTAGATTTAATTCAAAAGTTATTTTCCTACTTACTGTGTGAGCAGGATTAAATTACTAACTACTCTTGTTTTCAGTTATTTAAAAAATAGATAAACTTGAGGTGAGGGTAGCTTCTCTCTCAGAAGGACAACATAGCACATTTCATTCATTTAGAACATATTTACTCTTCCCAGATTTATTGGTAACTATCCTGGACTGGGTGCTGTGTTGAGTTGTGAGGATGCACAGAGAACCAGACACACAGAGATCCCTGGCCCATAGCGGACCATGCACATGTGCATCTTAGGCCAGATCTAGGTGAAATTAGGCAGTGTTTAAATGTTTCCCTTTATTAAATGGCACCACCCTCACTGCACAGGCTACTGGACTAAGAGGAAAGGCTGATCAGGCTTGATCCCACTTCTACCGAAAAAGATAATCTAGACCGAGTAGGTAACTTAACCTAAGGAATTTGTTTCCTTGTCCATGAGTGGGGGTTGGCAATAATATTTACCTCCCAGGTTTGTGATTTGGGTGAGTGACTGCTGGCGTTTGGGGAGGGTTGTGAATCCGGAAGCTTTTAGACTGAAATGTTGACTAATTGGTAATGACAGATAATGACAGTTGGATGGATCCAAGAGCCAATGAAAAGAGCTGACTGATCTATCTGGCCTCAGTCTGACCTAATTGTCCCTTATTAACATCTGATATGTTCCAGGTACCATGCTGGAAGATGCACGGCAGGCAAAAGTGGAAAATGCTTTTCTAAGGTCTTAGGCTCAGGTCATTTCACCAGAAAGACAAGGTTGATACTAACTCTAGGATTAGGAAGCTTAGAAAGAGCCGTATGGGAGACAATGCAGGCCACCAGGGACCGGCCTTCAACACACCTCATCCTTGCATCAGTCCTGTGCTGGAGATGCTACTATGCTCCAATTCTGGATGAAGGAAACTGGGGGTTAGAGTGTATAATTCATTGGAACAAGATCATGTCATCAGTAAAAGGCAATGCTGTTTCCTCAGGTCTATGATGCTTGTTCCCACAATGCCACAATATTTCTTGATAGTCACTTATACATTGCAGTTTTCCTAGAGGGGAAAAAGTAAGTCAAGGGAAGTATAAACAATTCAATAAATCGATTCCAAGTGCCATCCAAATGAAATGCACTATTATTGTCAAAGGTCAGAAAGAAACACTGCATTTATCCAGGCAGAGTAATTTACCAAGGAAAGTGAGGTCACCTTTAGGTCCAATACTGAAGTCATTTTTGTCTGTTGATACTGCCTAGTCCCTTTTAAAGGACATAATTGACTGTGACCATTTAGCTAGATTTCAAAAGGCAAGAATACAAACCTTGACTTGGAGTATATACTCCCAGAATGTGATCTTGAGATTTTTTTTTGTATTTAATGAGCATAATAAAATGTTAATATCATCTAGACATGTCTGTGAATTGTAATATAATTGTGCCAGTTGGTAGGTACCTAAAGGACATGTGGATCTATTGCAATTCAAATTTAGGAATAAATGTGTGTAGATTTTCAGTCAAGGCTTGGCAGGATGCAAAAGAATTCAGAAGGTTGGCCAGTGGTATCATTAAAGCTTATGAATGAATATGTTAATAAAAGAGAAAGATATGGATGGAGAGTTCAGTTTAAGGAGAATATTATTTTCATTGTAGTTGGCTCAGTGTTGTCTACAGCACATGCTTCTCTTTGCTTGCCTCTGCTACCTAGAGAATAACATTATTCTCAGTATTACATTAATACTAATACATTAAGACTAATAACATTAGTCTCAGTATTCTTCATTGCTCTTTAACCTATTTGATGTACATTTTGGAATAATTAAACACCCAAATGTAAATTGTTTTGAATCACACACATACACACACACACACACACACACACACACACACACACACACACACACATTCATGTGTCTCTTGATAGTGAAAAGTCATAACCTATAATTACTTAATTATGAACATTAGCCCTAGAATCACACTTTTAGCTCTAGTGATTTTGGTCACTGTGAGTCAATCCTAAGTGACTCCTGACCATTGAGGGACTGACATTTTTTTTTTTTTTTGACATCTTGACACCCAGGTGAGGTCCTGCATCTCGACTATAGAAGCAAGAAGTCAGTGTTAAGACATCTAGACATCTGGTGATGTCTTCTGCTGGCATTCAATTACAACAGTCATACATTTTAAAACAACTTGTTCCGTAGAATTTTTTCCAGAACACTTTCTCATTGTCTTCCCAGGGCTGTTCCCTCTAGTTTAACTGTGTTACACTAAAACAGATACACGGTGAAGTCAGTGTTTAGATGAATGCATCACCTGCTGAGACCAGCTAGGGCTGGAAAATGTAAAAGACCTTCTGACTAGCCCTGACTGCAGGAGGGATCACAGGCTTATCCAAACTGAAGTGACATAAAAGTGAGGGGGGATTGGAGTGACTGAAAAGCACCAGAGAAGACACAACTTAAAAACAAATGGGGCAGTTGAAATCAGGATGCTTAGGGAGGAAGAGGCTAGCAAAGGGAATCTGTGGGGTAACAGGCCTTTAAAACTCTCTTTTTACACAGCAGTATTGATTTATTGTGTTATCCTATACTCCTGTATAACATGAGAAAAACCCGTCCATATGACTGCATGTTTTATCTAAGAGTTTATTATAAATTAATATAATTGTTTTATCAATTATTTTTACATAACATTCTGTGTAATGGAAAATGGTCTGATGAAAGGTGAAAATATGATGGCTATACCAATGGGCCTAATGGAAATTTATATAATAGTGATAGTATATGCTCTAAATAAAATAGACAAATGTTAAAAAAAAAAACAACTCTTTTTAAAGCTATTTTTCACTTGAGTTCATAATATAATCACAATATTTCTCTTTTCAAACATCCTACATACCCTCCTATATACTCTTCCTTGCTTTCTTTAAAATTCATGCCTTTTTACATTAATTTATGTTACATGATCATATGCATGTACATATACATACATATTCATATATCTTCCAAGATATATCATGGATATTTCTAAATATAATCTTTCCCACACCTATATCTTGTAAGTACTGCCTATATTTTCTTCTAGCAGTTTCAGTGTTTCAAGTTTCACAATTAGGTCTTTGATCCATTTGGAGTTAGTTTTTTTTTTTTTAAGATTTATTTATTAATTATTATGTATACAGTGCTCTACCTGCATGTACACCTGCAGGCCAGAAGAGGGCACCAGATCACATTATAGATGGTTGTGAGCCACCATGTGGTTGCTGGGAATTGAACTCAGGACCTCTGGAAGAGTAGTCAGTGCCCTTAACCTCTGAGCCATCTCTCCAGGCCCCTGGAGTTAGTTTTTTTGTTTTGTTTTGTTTTTGTTGTTTTGTTTTGTTTTTTTAGCACAAGGTGATAAATACTGGTCTAATTTAATTACTCTTCATAAGGATACCTTATTTTCTAAGAACACTTGCTGAAGATGCTTTCATTTCTCCAGTGTATTTTTATGGCACCTTTTTAAAACATTAAGTGGCTGAAATTATGTGTGCCCGTGTTTGGATCTTTGATATTATTCCATTGCACTAGACATCTGGTTTTTTGCCAGTACCATATTGTTTTTATTACCATGACTTGGATTCTTAAGATCTCTAATAGTGTTCTGTTCTGTTTGTTGGGATTATTTTGACTATCTGGGGTCTTTTGTGATTCCATATAAAGTTTAAGATAGTTTGTTGTTGTTGTTGTTGTTGTTGTTGTTGTTGTTGTTGTTATTGTTGTTTTCTGTGAAGAATGAGATAGAGGTTTTGGTTAGGATTGCAGTGAATCTCTAAAGCTCTTAGACTAATTTCACTAATCCATGAGCATGAGATATCTTTCAAATTTCTACTGTCTTTCTCTATCTTTTTCTTCAGAGTTTTAACGCTTTTGTTGAAAAGGTCTCTTACTTTCTAGTTAGGTTTATTTCTAGATATGTTATTTTCTTTGATGCTATTTTGAGTGGGAGGCTATCCATAATTTCTTTGTGTGTTTGTTGTTGGTATGAAAATGTTATCGATTTGTGCAAGCTAATTCTGTATCCTGCAACATTGCTGATGTTATTTATCATTTCTAATTCTCTCAGATTTCTGGAAAAATTTTGTAAACTTCTAATGAATAGTATCCTATTATCTGCAAATAAGGATAGTTTGATTACTCCTATTTCCTATTTGTATGCCTTTAATTTTCATCTCTTGTCTTATTGCTCCAGCTACTTTGAGTACAATACAGAAAAGAGTGGGGATGGAAGCCATTTTTATCTCATTTGTGACTTTGGGGAAAGTGTGTCAAACTTTTCTTCATTTAGGATGCTGTTTGCTGTAGGATTTTCATATATTGATTTTTATTATGTTGAGGTATGTTCCCTCTAGTCTTCTAGTCTCTCATTTCCTAAGGCTTTTATCATAAAGATATTACGGATTTTTGTCAAAGGCTTGTTTTTCCTTTGTTTATTTTATCTATTAAGATATTCACATGGCTTTGTCTTTAAGTCCATTGATGTGGCTTTGCTACATTTATTGACCCACAGATGTTGAACCATCCTTGCATTTCAGGGGTAAAGCAAACTTGATTATGGCAGATAAGCATTTTGATGTAAGTCTGTAATCTGTGTAGAAAAAATTTTGACTCTGTTCTCAGTACTGTTGGCCTTTGGTTTTCTTTTTCTACTGTTGTTATGTCTTTACCTGGTTTGTGAATTAGAATGCTACTGGCTTTGGAGGAATCACAGAGTGCCCTTCTGTTTCTTTTTCTTTCTTTTTAAATGTTTTTGATTAGTTTAAGAAGGATTGTCTGTAGATCTTTGAAAGTTTAATAAAACTCTTTTGTGAATCCATCTGGCCCTGGTATCTTTTAAGCTAAGTTTTAAATTGCTACTCCAATCTTTTCCTTTATATATTTGTTTGTTATGATGATGACTTCTTTTTGGTTTAATTTCGTTGATTTGGATGAATTTAGAATTTTATCAATTTATTTTAGGTTTTCAAGAATAGTGGAGTACAGGTTATTAAATTTGAACTTCTCTAGTATCTGTTTTAAGGTTTCCTGGCTCATTTCTGACTCTGTTAATGTGAGCTCTCTCTCTCTCTTTTCATTAGTTGGGTCAAAGGTCTGTCAAAGAACCAACTCAGGTTAATAGACTCTTTGTATTGATTTCTTTGTTTCTATTTCATTGATTTCTGTTTTGACTTTTATTATTTCTAGCTGTCAGTTGGTTTTGGATTTGATTTGTCCTTCTTTTCCCAAATTATCTAGTTTCAATTTTTTAAGTCATTCATTTGTGCTCTTTCTCATTATTTAAAAATGTAGACACTTAGAACTCTAAATTTCTCCTTTAAGATGGCTTTCAATATGTCCAAGATGTATTATTATAGTGGTTTTTATTTCCAGTTAGTTTCAGGATAAATTTTATTTCTTTATTTATTTCTTCTTTGAATTGATCCTTCAGTGTGAGGTATTTAATCTCCATTAGTTTCTGAATTTGCTATATATTTGTTTGTTGTCAATACTTTTTATTACATGGTGTTTAGAAAAAAAGTGCAATGAGTGATTTCAATCTTTTTTAATTTACAGAGATTTTAATTTTGTCTCCAAGAATGTGGTCTATTTTACAATTGCACTCGAATTAGGCCATTAATCAAAGCACTCAGCGAGGCAGAGGCAGGGGGATTGCTGTGCATTTGAGGCCAGCCTGGTGTATAAATCAAGACCAGGACAGTCAAGACTACACAGAGAAATCTTGTCTTCAAAAACAAACAAACAAACAAAAAAAACAAAAAAAACAAAACAAAATAAAACAAAACAACAAAACAAAACAAAACAACAACAACAAAAAGAAAAAGAAAAAGAAAAAAAAAGAAGAAGAAAGAAAAAGAAAGAAGAAAGAGAGAAAAGTATTGACATATTGCATCCTAGTGCTGTGGAGTAGAATGCTTATTTTTTGGTGTTTGTGTGGAGCCTTCTATAGATTTCTGTAAAATCTATTCAATGTCTCATGTCAATTTGTTTTGTTCTTGTTTCTTTTTTGTCAAAATGACTTGTCTAATGGAGAAAGTAGGGTATTGAAACCATCCATTCATAATAGATTGAGATTAATCTGTATTGTTCAAACCAGTATACTACATGTTTTACTTTTATCAAATTGGATACAGCAGAATTTGGTGCACCTATGTTTAGGATGGTAATGCCTTCTCAGCTGTTACCTTTATTAGGAAGAGATGTTCCTCTTTATCTACTTTGATTAGTTTTGGATTGAAGTCTATTTTGTCAGTGATGCATGCTGGCTTCCCGGTCCCATTAGACTAGAGTACTTTGGTCCATCTTTTTACTTTACAGTGGTATGTATCTTGAAAGGTAAGATGGGTTTTTGGTAGACAACAGATAGATGTGTTTTGTTTCTTGATCCAGTCAGTCAGTCTTTGTCTTTTTATTAAAGAATGGGGCCAATTGATATTTGAAGTTATTATTGAAATATGTGTATTAATTGTGATTGTGCTGTTATTGAGTTTTACTGTTATTGTTTGTGTTCTTGGTGGTACTTTTTGTTTTAATAATTATGGTTTCATACTTCTTCCCACAGTACTTTGCTATGCTCATTCATTTCTTCCTCCTGAAATATGCTTCCTGCATGATTCAAGTTTTGGTTTGTTGGCTATAGAATTTTTAGGGTGATTATATAGTGGAAAGTTTTTCATCGTGCTTTTATTACGGCAGATAATTTTGTGGAGCATATCAGTGCAGGATGACTGTCATAGTCTTTTAGAATTCAGAAAACTTTGCCCAAGCTTATCTGGCTTTCAAATTTTCCATTGAGAAATCAACTGCTATTCTGATTTTTTGGGTATGTTTTCTATTTGACTTTCAATTTTTTCATCTTGCAGTTTTCAATACATTTTGTTACATATACTTACTGTTTCATCTATCATATGCTGTGGGGATTTTTTTTTATGGCCTTGTTTGTTTGGTGTTTTGTGTGCTTCATGTATCTAGCTATTAGTTTGGGGAAGTTTTCTTCTATGATCTTGTTGAAAATCTGGTCTCTACCGTCAACTTGGGTTTCTTCTCCTTCATCCAGTCCTGTAATTTGAAGGCTTATATTTTTCACTGTGTCCCACATTTCATGTTTGTTCTTTTCCAGTGTTCACTTTTTCCCATTTCCCTTGTTTATTTGGTTTAGATCCTCTGCTTTATATTTGAGTCCTGATACTCTTTCTTCCACTTAATTTATTCTACCTGTAGGGCTTCCCTTTGCGTTCTGTATTTGAACTCATGAGTTTTCCAATTCCAACCCCATTTACTCTTGAGTGCTCATCAATGTTTCTATCTCTTTCTTAAATCCCACTTTCACGTCTTAGATTGTCTTTGTCATTTCCATAACACAGGGGATTACTCTTCATAAGCTCTTTCTTCTTGAGTTCTTCACTGAGCTCTCTCTCTCTCTCTCTCTCTCTCTCTCTCTCTCTCTCTGTGTGTGTGTGTGTGTGTGTGTGTGTGTGTGTGTGTGTGTGTGTGTGTTCTTTAAAATTCTTAAGGTCTTTGATGAAGTTTATGATTGTTCTTTAATTCTGTGTCCTATAGTTCATCTGGGTAATTCACATTGGCCTGTAGACTTCTTCTTCTTCTTCTTCTTGTTGACGTTCCTCTTAAGTCTGACGTGAACATAGAAGGTTGAGGATTAATAGAATATGTGCAGGCACAGTGATGGGTATAGAGTTTGGAAATGGCTCGAATAGAGTAAAGTCAGGGGGACAGAGAGGACTGGATTAGTATAAGAAACATGCCTCCTGCAGCCTGGCGTGGTGTTGCAAGCCTATTGTAATCCCAGCACTTGGGGAGCCAGAGGCAGACAAGTCTCTGTGAGTTCAAGATCAGCCTGGTCTATAAAGTGAGTCTAGGACAGCCAAGGTTACACAGAGACTTTGGATCCGAAAAACAAAACAAAATGTTCCTCCTGGTCTAACCCTGGATTGGGGAGGGGGCGTGGTAACTGTGGCTGGAAGGATGGATTTCATCTGACAGAAACCTAAAAGTTCGTTGTAGTGGTATTGGATGTGGGATCCAGCATAGGTCTGGCATGTTTGGCGGTTGTATTGTGGATGGAGAGAGTCAGGGAGATGCAGCATGCGAATCCCTGGAAAGGAATGTGGGGGACTTGGTTGGGTGGATAGGTGGGTGCCTAAAATCTCTCTCTTTACCAGATAACTAAGAAAGCTGAGCACATGCCCAGGGCTAGATAGATGCTCTGTGGTAGCTCAAGAGAATAGGGCCTCCAATATTTCAGAAAATTCTAC